>NC_133324.1:935207363-935507363 GCF_042186555.1 Aquarana catesbeiana
GTCACCAAGTGTTACTGCAGTGCTGGTTTGACTACGACTGGGGTGTACTAGGCCGCTGGCGCTTGCAGTTCACCAAAACGCTACCAAAAAAACTGTTAGCGATCGCAGGGATCAGGCCTGACTCTGCGAACGCTGCAGTTATGCGTTTAGTGTTTTGTAAGTGACAGTGATCGATCGATACTGCACTTGGGTGGGCTGGGCTGGGCCGGGCGGAGGGGCAAAACGCAGGTGCTAGCAGGTATCTGGGATGATCCCGCTAACACTGCGTTTTTGGGAATCCTAAACTGCTGGGGACGCTAGTATAGATCTGATCGGATCAGATATTGATGCGTTCAGATACTATACCACTAAGGGAGGTGTACGGTGCGTGGGTGTTAGCGCTACTGGCACTAACCTGACGCTGCCTGGGGCTGGTGCTTGCCATTTCACCAAAACGCTACCAAAAAAACTGTTAGCGATCGCAGGGATCAGGCCTGACTCTGCGAACGCTGCAGTTATGCGTTTAGTGTTTTGTAAGTGACCGTGATCGATCGATACTGCACTTGGGTGGGCTGGGCCGAGCCGGGCGGAGGGGCAAAACGCAGGTGCTAGCAGGTATCTGGGCTGATCCCGCTAACACTGTGTTTTTGGGAACCCTAAACTGCTGGGGACGCTAGTATAGATCTGATCGGATCAGATATTGATCCGTACAGATACTATACCACTAAGGGAGGCGTATGCTGCGTGCGTGGGTGTTAGCAGTACTGGCGCTAATCTGACGCTGCCTGGGGCGACGCATATCACCGCCGGGCGATCAGGGGGCTAAATCTTTATTCGGTAATAAACGGCGGGTGCCCTGACACTATAAAAAATAAACAAACTAACCAGTGTCACCCGTAACGGTTATACAGTGATCAGTGGTGAAAGGGTTAACTAGGGGGCAATCAAGGGGTTAAAACATTTATTAGATAGTAATATGGGGGTCCCTGACGCTATAAAACGCTGACGGCGAACCTAAATATTTACCTCACTAACTAGCGTCACCAGCGACACTAATACAGCGATCAGAAAAATGATCGCTTAGCGACACTGGTGACGGGGGGTGATCAAGGGGTTAAAACTTTATTAGGGGGGGTTAGGGGGGTATCCTAGACCTAAAGGGGGCCTAACACTCACTGCCCTAACACTGTAACTGTCACAAACTGACACCAATACAGTAATCAGAAAAAAAAAAAAAAAAAAACCTGCTTGGTGTCAGTTTGTGACAGGGGGGGGGTGATTGGGGGGGGATCGGGGGGCGATCGGGGGGGGGATCGGGGGGTTTTGTGTGCCTGGCATGTTCTACTGTGTGTGTGTGTGTTGTGCACTCACATTGCAGTCTTCTCTCCTCGGCCCGGAACGGAAAATACCGAGCCGAGGAGAGATGACATCATTTCCTCTGCCTCTGTGTACAATACAGAGGCAGGGAAATGATCCCATTGGCTGGGAGCGATCACGAGGGGGGGGCCACGAATGGATGGCCTCCCCCTCTCCACCGATCGCCGGGGGAGATTTGCCGACTGCCGCAGGCACCGGGGGGGGGTCCGATCGGACCCCCCACCCGCGGGCAGACAAGGACGTACCTGTAAGTCCTTTTGCCTGCCCGTGCCGCTCTGTCGACGTATATAGTCGTGCGGCGGTCGGCAAGTGGTTAAATAAATTTAGAATAATATAATTATAGTTAAATATTTTTAGATAATCAAAAATAAAATTTGTTGGGCATTTTGATTTTAGCAAACAGGCCTTTTTTTTTGTGTTTTTTAAAATCCTTTTTTTTTTTTTTTTGTCTTTTTTAAAATCCTTTTTTTTTTTGTGTTTTTTAAAATCCTTTTTTTATTTTTTGTCTTTTTTCAAATCCTTTTTTTTTTTTTTTGTCTTTTTTCAAATCCTTTTTTTTTTTTGTCTTTTTTAAAATCCTTTTTTTTTTTTTTTTGAAAAATAGGCCTCCTTTTTTAAATGTTGTTAAACAGGCATATAGTTTAACAGAAAATAACAAAGAGAAGGCCCAGAATGGAGTCAGCAAACCAGGAAATGAAGGACATGATCGATGTTTTGGGGTTTAAAAAAGGGCATTTAGATTCGACCCAAAACATCAATCATGTCCTTCATTTCCTGCTGCATACGATCCAGCCGATTCCGCATTTGATCGATCTCCCCATTCCAGGCCATTATTTGAGCAATTAGCCGTTGGGCACTGTCTGTGGTGAAATAGTCACTTGGACCTAAAGTGGAATGAAAAAAAAAATGTGTTTAGAAATATGCACACATACATAGTTTACCTTACCATAAAGCTGGTGTCTCAGACACTGACCTGGTGGGGTGCCCATGTCGCATACTTCATGAACATCCTCGGGGGTGGTGCTGTTGCTTGACTCAAGCACAACCAGATCACCTAAAATAGAGTAGAAAAATTACATAAAATAAAAGGCAGCCATGCATAGATTACCGTAAGCTGGTGTGTCAGACACTCACCTGGTGGGGTGCCCATGTCGCCCACCTCTCCTTCCTCCACATCCTCAGTGGGGCTTGGGCTGATTTCCCAAGTATGTTCTTTTGCTTGGGGGGGACTGGGTTCCTCTTGTTGGCTGAGTGATTTTTCCCCTATGTGAAGCAAAAAATTAATATACTTAGCACACAGATATTTTAGTACATACTAATCTTCAAACATTTGTAGTGAAGTGGTGTACAAATTGTCTGTTTGTGTAGAGTTCCTAGTAGACTTCAAGATTTTAATTTCTAAAGACATATCAAGATAGATAGATATCTCGATATCTAGATATCAATATCAAAATATATCTAAAAATCTTTGGATCTCTCTCTCTCTATATATCTATAACTAAATATAAATCTTAAATCTCAAACAAAATCTAAATATAAAAATAGATATTAATTTAAATTAAAAAAAAAAAAAGTCTATATCTATCTATATCTACCTATATATCTATATACATACATATATACATACATACATATGTATATATATATATATATATATATATATATACACACACATATATATATATACATATATATGTGTATATATATATCTATATATATGTGTATGTGTATATATATATATATATGTGTGTGTATATATATTTTTGATTTTACTCCTCACTACCTATCACAGTTTTGAAGGCCATAAAATGCCCAGATGGCACAAACCCCCCCCAAATGACCCCATTTTGGAAAGTAGACACCCCAAGCTATTTGCTGAGAGGCATGTTGAGTCCATGGAATATTTTATATTTTGACACAAGTTGCGGGAAAGTGACAATTTATTATTATTTTTTTTTTTTTTTTGCACAAAGTTGTCACTAAATGATATATTGCTCACACAGGTCATGGGCATATGTGGAATTGCACCCCAAAATACATTCTGCTGCTTCTCTTGAGTACGGGGATACCACATGTGTGGGACTTTTTAGGAGCCTAGCAGCGTACGGGACCCCGAAAACCAATCACCGCCTTCAGGATTTCTAAGGGTGTACATTTTTGATTTCACTCTTCACTGCCTATCACAGTTTCGGAGGTCATGGAATGCCCAGGTGGCACAACCCCCCCCAAATGACCCCATTTTGGAAAGTAGACACCCCAAGCTATTTGCTGAGAGGCATGGTGAGTATTTTGCAGCTCTCATTTGTTTTTGAAAATGAAGAAAGACAAAAAAAAAAAATTTTTTTTTTCTTTTTTTAATTTTCAAAACTTTGTGACAAAACGTGAGGTCTGCAAAATACTCACTATACCTCTCAGCAAATAGCTTTGGGTGTCTACTTTCCAAAATGGGGTCATTTGGGGGGGGTTTGTGCCACCTGGGCATTCCATGGCCTCCGAGACTGTGATAGGCAGTGAAGAGTGAAATCAAAAATTTACGCCCTTAGAAAGCCTGAAGGCGGTGCTTGGTTTTCGGGGTCCCATACGCGGCTAGGCTCCCAAAAAGTCTCACACATGTGGTATCCCCGTACTCAGGAGAAGCAACAGAATGTATTTTGGGGTGTAATTTCACATATTCCCATGGCATGTTTGAGCAATATATAATTTAGTGACAACTTTGTGCAAAAAAAAAAAAAAAAAAAAAAAAAATTTGTCTCTTTCCCGCAACTTGTGTCACAATATAAAATATTCCATGGACTCGACATGCCTCTCAGCAAATAGCTTGGGGTGTCTACTTTCCAAAATGGGGTCATTTGGGGGGGGGTTTGAACTGTCCTGGCATTTTATGCACAACATTTAGAAGCTTATGTCACACATCACCCACTCTTCTAACCACTTGAAGACAAAGCCCTTTCTGACACTTTTTGATTACATGAAAAAATTATTTTTTTTTGCAAGAAAATTACTTTGAACCCCCACACATTATATATTTTTTTAAAGCAAATGCCCTACAGATTAAAATGGTGGGTGTTTAATTTTTTTTTTTCACACAGTATTTGCGCAGCGATTTTTCAAACGCATTTTTTGGGGAAAAAACACACTTTTTTACATTTTAATGCACTAAAACACACTATATTGCCCAAATGTTTGATGAAATAAAAAAGATGATCTTAGGCCGAGTACATGGATACCAAACATGACATGCTTTACAATTGCGCACAAACGTGCAGTGGCAACAAAATAAATACATTTTTAAAAGCCTTTAAAAGCCTTTACAGGTTACCACTTTAGATTTACAGAGGAGGTCTACTGCTAAAATTACTGCCCTCGATCTGACCGTCGTGGTGATACCTCACATGCATGGTGCAATTGCTGTTTACATTTGACGCCAGACCGACGCTTGCGTTCGCCTTAACGCGAGAGCAGGGGGGACAGGGGTGCTTTTTTTTTTTTTTTTTTTTTTTCTTTATTATTTTTTTGCTTTTTTATCTTATTTTAAAACTGTTCCTTTCATTTTTTTTTTTTTTTTAATCATTTTTACTGTTATCTCAGGGAATGTAAATATCCCCTATGATAGCAATAGGTAGTGACAGGTACTCTTTTTTGAAAAAATTGGGGTCTATTAGACCCTAGATTTCTCCTCTGCCCTCAAAGCATCTGACCACACCAAGATCGGTGTGATAAAATGCTTCCCCAATTTCCCAATGGCGCTATTTACATCCGGCGAAATCTAAGTCATAAAATGCTCGTAGCTTCCGGTTTCTTAGGCCATAGAGATGTTTGGAGCCACTCTGGTCTCTGATCAGCTCTATGGTCAGCTGGCTGAATCACCGGCTGCATTCTCAGGTTCCCTGTTGAGACAGGAGAGCCAGAGAAAAACACGGAAGACGATGGGGGGGGGGCATTCTCTCCCACTGCTTGTAAAAGCAGTCTAGAGGCTAATTAGCTGCTAGGAGTGCTTTTACATGAAAGCCGACTGCTGGCTGAAAAGAATGATACCAAGATGATACCTAAACCTGCAAGCATCATTCTGGTATAACCACTCAAAGTCGTGAATGCTGTACCTGAAGACAAAAAAATGGTTAACAATAAAGCACAGTAAACGGTAAAGTATAAAAAATTGCATACCTGAAAAGCAAACATGATAAAACATAATAACAATAAAACATTGCAGAATAGAATACAGTAAAAAAGAGCAGAACAATAGAGAGAATAGAGAGAGAGAGAATAGAGAGAGAACAATAAAAAGACAACTATTATTTTTTATTTTATATTTTTGTTTGTGTTTTTTTTTTTTTTACACTTTTTTTGTAACTGTAACTTTTATAACTGTAACCGGTTCCAGGTTCGGGTCTCTCAAAATGCGATGGCATCTTGGGAGACCCTGTGAAAGTGTGTCCTAGTCTGTGCAATGCTGTACCCTACGCTAATACTCAGCTAGTGAATGGTAGCGTTCAAAACATTCACCAATGCAAAGACCAGGATTGTCAGGACAGGAGGGACAATAATAGCGGGTGTCACGCCTATATCCGCGCTTGCTGCAGACACAACATCTTTTTTGGGGGGTTCGCTGGGTAGGGGTACTCGGGAGGACATAAAGAAAATGCCTCTCATGCAGCCGACTGCATTTGGTTGGGGATGTGAATGGGGGAAGTACGGGCGCTGCAGAAGTGGTGGGTTCCCAATTAGGATTGGCGAATGCAGCAGGAAGGGCATTATGGGCACGACGGGCCTGTGTTTGTCTTCTTGGTGGCAGCGGGACACTATTTGTGCTTGCCACCTCACCAGCTTGAACTGCACTTATGGGACTCGCCACGTCACCAAGTGTTACTGCAGTGCTGGTTTGACTACGACTGGGGTGTACTAGGCCGCTGGCGCTTGCCAGTTCACCAAAACGCTACCAAAAAAACTGTTAGCGATCGCAGGGATCAGGCCTGACTCTGCGAACGCTGCAGTTATGCGTTTAGTGTTTTGTAAGTGACAGTGATCGATCGATACTGCACTTGGGTGGGCTGGGCTGGGCCGGGCGGAGGGGCAAAACGCAGGTGCTAGCAGGTATCTGGGATGATCCCGCTAACACTGCGTTTTTGGGAATCCTAAACTGCTGGGGACGCTAGTATAGATCTGATCGGATCAGATATTGATGCGTTCAGATACTATACCACTAAGGGAGGTGTACGGTGCGTGGGTGTTAGCGCTACTGGCACTAACCTGACGCTGCCTGGGGCTGGTGCTTGCCATTTCACCAAAACGCTACCAAAAAAACTGTTAGCGATCGCAGGGATCAGGCCTGACTCTGCGAACGCTGCAGTTATGCGTTTAGTGTTTTGTAAGTGACCGTGATCGATCGATACTGCACTTGGGTGGGCTGGGCCGAGCCGGGCGGAGGGGCAAAACGCAGGTGCTAGCAGGTATCTGGGCTGATCCCGCTAACACTGTGTTTTTGGGAACCCTAAACTGCTGGGGACGCTAGTATAGATCTGATCGGATCAGATATTGATCCGTACAGATACTATACCACTAAGGGAGGCGTATGCTGCGTGCGTGGGTGTTAGCAGTACTGGCGCTAATCTGACGCTGCCTGGGGCGACGCATATCACCGCCGGGCGATCAGGGGGCTAAATCTTTATTCGGTAATAAACGGCGGGTGCCCTGACACTATAAAAAATAAACAAACTAACCAGTGTCACCCGTAACGGTTATACAGTGATCAGTGGTGAAAGGGTTAACTAGGGGGCAATCAAGGGGTTAAAACATTTATTAGATAGTATATGGGGGTCCCTGACGCTATAAAACGCTGACGGCGAACCTAAATATTTACCTCACTAACTAGCGTCACCAGCGACACTAATACAGCGATCAGAAAAATGATCGCTTAGCGACACTGGTGACGGGGGGTGATCAAGGGGTTAAAACTTTATTAGGGGGGGTTAGGGGGGTATCCTAGACCTAAAGGGGGCCTAACACTCACTGCCCTAACACTGTAACTGTCACAAACTGACACCAATACAGTAATCAGAAAAAAAAAAAAAAAAAAACCTGCTTGGTGTCAGTTTGTGACAGGGGGGGGGTGATTGGGGGGGGATCGGGGGGCGATCGGGGGGGGGGATCGGGGGGTTTTGTGTGCCTGGCATGTTCTACTGTGTGTGTGTGTGTTGTGCACTCACATTGCAGTCTTCTCTCCTCGGCCCGGAACGGAAAATACCGAGCCGAGGAGAGATGACATCATTTCCTCTGCCTCTGTGTACAATACAGAGGCAGGGAAATGATCCCATTGGCTGGGAGCGATCACGAGGGGGGGGCCACGAATGGATGGCCTCCCCCTCTCCACCGATCGCCGGGGGAGATTTGCCGACTGCCGCAGGCACCGGGGGGGGGTCCGATCGGACCCCCCACCCGCGGGCAGACAAGGACGTACCTGTAAGTCCTTTTGCCTGCCCGTGCCGCTCTGTCGACGTATATAGTCGTGCGGCGGTCGGCAAGTGGTTAAATAAATTTAGAATAATATAATTATAGTTAAATATTTTTAGATAATCAAAAATAAAATTTGTTGGGCATTTTGATTTTAGCAAACAGGCCTTTTTTTTTGTGTTTTTTAAAATCCTTTTTTTTTTTTTTTTGTCTTTTTTAAAATCCTTTTTTTTTTTGTGTTTTTTAAAATCCTTTTTTTATTTTTTGTCTTTTTTCAAATCCTTTTTTTTTTTTTTTGTCTTTTTTCAAATCCTTTTTTTTTTTTGTCTTTTTTAAAATCCTTTTTTTTTTTTTTTTGAAAAATAGGCCTCCTTTTTTAAATGTTGTTAAACAGGCATATAGTTTAACAGAAAATAACAAAGAGAAGGCCCAGAATGGAGTCAGCAAACCAGGAAATGAAGGACATGATCGATGTTTTGGGGTTTAAAAAAGGGCATTTAGATTCGACCCAAAACATCAATCATGTCCTTCATTTCCTGCTGCATACGATCCAGCCGATTCCGCATTTGATCGATCTCCCCATTCCAGGCCATTATTTGAGCAATTAGCCGTTGGGCACTGTCTGTGGTGAAATAGTCACTTGGACCTAAAGTGGAATGAAAAAAAAAATGTGTTTAGAAATATGCACACATACATAGTTTACCTTACCATAAAGCTGGTGTCTCAGACACTGACCTGGTGGGGTGCCCATGTCGCATACTTCATGAACATCCTCGGGGGTGGTGCTGTTGCTTGACTCAAGCACAACCAGATCACCTAAAATAGAGTAGAAAAATTACATAAAATAAAAGGCAGCCATGCATAGATTACCGTAAGCTGGTGTGTCAGACACTCACCTGGTGGGGTGCCCATGTCGCCCACCTCTCCTTCCTCCACATCCTCAGTGGGGCTTGGGCTGATTTCCCAAGTATGTTCTTTTGCTTGGGGGGGACTGGGTTCCTCTTGTTGGCTGAGTGATTTTTCCCCTATGTGAAGCAAAAAATTAATATACTTAGCACACAGATATTTTAGTACATACTAATCTTCAAACATTTGTAGTGAAGTGGTGTACAAATTGTCTGTTTGTGTAGAGTTCCTAGTAGACTTCAAGATTTTAATTTCTAAAGACATATCAAGATAGATAGATATCTCGATATCTAGATATCAATATCAAAATATATCTAAAAATCTTTGGATCTCTCTCTCTCTATATATCTATAACTAAATATAAATCTTAAATCTCAAACAAAATCTAAATATAAAAATAGATATTAATTTAAATTAAAAAAAAAAAAGTCTATATCTATCTATATCTACCTATATATCTATATACATACATATATACATACATACATATGTATATATATATATATATATATATATATATATACACACACATATATATATATACATATATATGTGTATATATATATCTATATATATGTGTATGTGTATATATATATATATATGTGTGTGTATATATATTTTTGATTTTACTCCTCACTACCTATCACAGTTTTGAAGGCCATAAAATGCCCAGATGGCACAAACCCCCCCCAAATGACCCCATTTTGGAAAGTAGACACCCCAAGCTATTTGCTGAGAGGCATGTTGAGTCCATGGAATATTTTATATTTTGACACAAGTTGCGGGAAAGTGACAATTTATTATTATTTTTTTTTTTTTTTTGCACAAAGTTGTCACTAAATGATATATTGCTCACACAGGTCATGGGCATATGTGGAATTGCACCCCAAAATACATTCTGCTGCTTCTCTTGAGTACGGGGATACCACATGTGTGGGACTTTTTAGGAGCCTAGCAGCGTACGGGACCCCGAAAACCAATCACCGCCTTCAGGATTTCTAAGGGTGTACATTTTTGATTTCACTCTTCACTGCCTATCACAGTTTCGGAGGTCATGGAATGCCCAGGTGGCACAACCCCCCCCAAATGACCCCATTTTGGAAAGTAGACACCCCAAGCTATTTGCTGAGAGGCATGGTGAGTATTTTGCAGCTCTCATTTGTTTTTGAAAATGAAGAAAGACAAAAAAAAAAATTTTTTTTTTCTTTTTTTAATTTTCAAAACTTTGTGACAAAACGTGAGGTCTGCAAAATACTCACTATACCTCTCAGCAAATAGCTTTGGGTGTCTACTTTCCAAAATGGGGTCATTTGGGGGGGGTTTGTGCCACCTGGGCATTCCATGGCCTCCGAGACTGTGATAGGCAGTGAAGAGTGAAATCAAAAATTTACGCCCTTAGAAAGCCTGAAGGCGGTGCTTGGTTTTCGGGGTCCCATACGCGGCTAGGCTCCCAAAAAGTCTCACACATGTGGTATCCCCGTACTCAGGAGAAGCAACAGAATGTATTTTGGGGTGTAATTTCACATATTCCCATGGCATGTTTGAGCAATATATAATTTAGTGACAACTTTGTGCAAAAAAAAAAAAAAAAAAAAAAAAAATTTGTCTCTTTCCCGCAACTTGTGTCACAATATAAAATATTCCATGGACTCGACATGCCTCTCAGCAAATAGCTTGGGGTGTCTACTTTCCAAAATGGGGTCATTTGGGGGGGGGTTTGAACTGTCCTGGCATTTTATGCACAACATTTAGAAGCTTATGTCACACATCACCCACTCTTCTAACCACTTGAAGACAAAGCCCTTTCTGACACTTTTTGATTACATGAAAAAATTATTTTTTTTTGCAAGAAAATTACTTTGAACCCCCACACATTATATATTTTTTTAAAGCAAATGCCCTACAGATTAAAATGGTGGGTGTTTAATTTTTTTTTTTCACACAGTATTTGCGCAGCGATTTTTCAAACGCATTTTTTGGGGAAAAAACACACTTTTTTACATTTTAATGCACTAAAACACACTATATTGCCCAAATGTTTGATGAAATAAAAAAGATGATCTTAGGCCGAGTACATGGATACCAAACATGACATGCTTTACAATTGCGCACAAACGTGCAGTGGCAACAAAATAAATACATTTTTAAAAGCCTTTAAAAGCCTTTACAGGTTACCACTTTAGATTTACAGAGGAGGTCTACTGCTAAAATTACTGCCCTCGATCTGACCGTCGTGGTGATACCTCACATGCATGGTGCAATTGCTGTTTACATTTGACGCCAGACCGACGCTTGCGTTCGCCTTAACGCGAGAGCAGGGGGGACAGGGGTGCTTTTTTTTTTTTTTTTTTTTTTTCTTTATTATTTTTTTGCTTTTTTATCTTATTTTAAAACTGTTCCTTTCATTTTTTTTTTTTTTTTAATCATTTTTACTGTTATCTCAGGGAATGTAAATATCCCCTATGATAGCAATAGGTAGTGACAGGTACTCTTTTTTGAAAAAATTGGGGTCTATTAGACCCTAGATTTCTCCTCTGCCCTCAAAGCATCTGACCACACCAAGATCGGTGTGATAAAATGCTTCCCCAATTTCCCAATGGCGCTATTTACATCCGGCGAAATCTAAGTCATAAAATGCTCGTAGCTTCCGGTTTCTTAGGCCATAGAGATGTTTGGAGCCACTCTGGTCTCTGATCAGCTCTATGGTCAGCTGGCTGAATCACCGGCTGCATTCTCAGGTTCCCTGTTGAGACAGGAGAGCCAGAGAAAAACACGGAAGACGATGGGGGGGGGGGCATTCTCTCCCACTGCTTGTAAAAGCAGTCTAGAGGCTAATTAGCTGCTAGGAGTGCTTTTACATGAAAGCCGACTGCTGGCTGAAAAGAATGATACCAAGATGATACCTAAACCTGCAAGCATCATTCTGGTATAACCACTCAAAGTCGTGAATGCTGTACCTGAAGACAAAAAAATGGTTAACAATAAAGCACAGTAAACGGTAAAGTATAAAAAATTGCATACCTGAAAAGCAAACATGATAAAACATAATAACAATAAAACATTGCAGAATAGAATACAGTAAAAAAGAGCAGAACAATAGAGAGAATAGAGAGAGAGAGAATAGAGAGAGAACAATAAAAAGACAACTATTATTTTTTATTTTATATTTTTGTTTGTGTTTTTTTTTTTTTTACACTTTTTTTGTAACTGTAACTTTTATAACTGTAACCGGTTCCAGGTTCGGGTCTCTCAAAATGCGATGGCATCTTGGGAGACCCTGTGAAAGTGTGTCCTAGTCTGTGCAATGCTGTACCCTACGCTAATACTCAGCTAGTGAATGGTAGCGTTCAAAACATTCACCAATGCAAAGACCAGGATTGTCAGGACAGGAGGGACAATAATAGCGGGTGTCACGCCTATATCCGCGCTTGCTGCAGACACAACATCTTTTTTGGGGGGTTCGCTGGGTAGGGGTACTCGGGAGGACATAAAGAAAATGCCTCTCATGCAGCCGACTGCATTTGGTTGGGGATGTGAATGGGGGAAGTACGGGCGCTGCAGAAGTGGTGGGTTCCCAATTAGGATTGGCGAATGCAGCAGGAAGGGCATTATGGGCACGACGGGCCTGTGTTTGTCTTCTTGGTGGCAGCGGGACACTATTTGTGCTTGCCACCTCACCAACTTGAACTGCACTTATGGGACTCGCCACGTCACCAAGTGTTACTGCAGTGCTGGTTTGACTACGACTGGGGTGTACTAGGCCGCTGGCGCTTGCCAGTTCACCAAAACGCTACCAAAAAAACTGTTAGCGATCGCAGGGATCAGGCCTGACTCTGCGAACGCTGCAGTTATGCGTTTAGTGTTTTGTAAGTGACAGTGATCGATCGATACTGCACTTGGGTGGGCTGGGCTGGGCCGGGCGGAGGGGCAAAATGCAGGTGCTAGCAGGTATCTGGGATGATCCCGCTAACACTGCGTTTTTGGGAATCCTAAACTGCTGGGGACGCTAGTATAGATCTGATCGGATCAGATATTGATGCGTTCAGATACTATACCACTAAGGGAGGTGTACGGTGCGTGGGTGTTAGCGCTACTGGCACTAACCTGACGCTGCCTGGGGCTGGTGCTTGCCATTTCACCAAAACGCTACCAAAAAAACTGTTAGCGATCGCAGGGATCAGGCCTGACTCTGCGAACGCTGCAGTTATGCGTTTAGTGTTTTGTAAGTGACCGTGATCGATCGATACTGCACTTGGGTGGGCTGGGCCGAGCCGGGCGGAGGGGCAAAACGCAGGTGCTAGCAGGTATCTGGGCTGATCCCGCTAACACTGTGTTTTTGGGAACCCTAAACTGCTGGGGACGCTAGTATAGATCTGATCGGATCAGATATTGATCCGTACAGATACTATACCACTAAGGGAGGCGTATGCTGCGTGCGTGGGTGTTAGCAGTACTGGCGCTAATCTGACGCTGCCTGGGGCGACGCATATCACCGCCGGGCGATCAGGGGGCTAAATCTTTATTCGGTAATAAACGGCGGGTGCCCTGACACTATAAAAAATAAACAAACTAACCAGTGTCACCCGTAACGGTTATACAGTGATCAGTGGTGAAAGGGTTAACTAGGGGGCAATCAAGGGGTTAAAACATTTATTAGATAGTATATGGGGGTCCCTGACGCTATAAAACGCTGACGGCGAACCTAAATATTTACCTCACTAACTAGCGTCACCAGCGACACTAATACAGCGATCAGAAAAATGATCGCTTAGCGACACTGGTGACGGGGGGTGATCAAGGGGTTAAAACTTTATTAGGGGGGGTTAGGGGGGTATCCTAGACCTAAAGGGGGCCTAACACTCACTGCCCTAACACTGTAACTGTCACAAACTGACACCAATACAGTAATCAGAAAAAAAAAAAAAAAAAAACCTGCTTGGTGTCAGTTTGTGACAGGGGGGGGGTGATTGGGGGGGGATCGGGGGGCGATCGGGGGGGGGATCGGGGGGTTTTGTGTGCCTGGCATGTTCTACTGTGTGTGTGTGTGTTGTGCACTCACATTGCAGTCTTCTCTCCTCGGCCCGGAACGGAAAATACCGAGCCGAGGAGAGATGACATCATTTCCTCTGCCTCTGTGTACAATACAGAGGCAGGGAAATGATCCCATTGGCTGGGAGCGATCACGAGGGGGGGGCCACGAATGGATGGCCTCCCCCTCTCCACCGATCGCCGGGGGAGATTTGCCGACTGCCGCAGGCACCGGGGGGGGGTCCGATCGGACCCCCCACCCGCGGGCAGACAAGGACGTACCTGTAAGTCCTTTTGCCTGCCCGTGCCGCTCTGTCGACGTATATAGTCGTGCGGCGGTCGGCAAGTGGTTAAATAAATTTAGAATAATATAATTATAGTTAAATATTTTTAGATAATCAAAAATAAAATTTGTTGGGCATTTTGATTTTAGCAAACAGGCCTTTTTTTTTGTGTTTTTTAAAATCCTTTTTTTTTTTTTTTTGTCTTTTTTAAAATCCTTTTTTTTTTTGTGTTTTTTAAAATCCTTTTTTTATTTTTTGTCTTTTTTCAAATCCTTTTTTTTTTTTTTTGTCTTTTTTCAAATCCTTTTTTTTTTTTGTCTTTTTTAAAATCCTTTTTTTTTTTTTTTTGAAAAATAGGCCTCCTTTTTTAAATGTTGTTAAACAGGCATATAGTTTAACAGAAAATAACAAAGAGAAGGCCCAGAATGGAGTCAGCAAACCAGGAAATGAAGGACATGATCGATGTTTTGGGGTTTAAAAAAGGGCATTTAGATTCGACCCAAAACATCAATCATGTCCTTCATTTCCTGCTGCATACGATCCAGCCGATTCCGCATTTGATCGATCTCCCCATTCCAGGCCATTATTTGAGCAATTAGCCGTTGGGCACTGTCTGTGGTGAAATAGTCACTTGGACCTAAAGTGGAATGAAAAAAAAAATGTGTTTAGAAATATGCACACATACATAGTTTACCTTACCATAAAGCTGGTGTCTCAGACACTGACCTGGTGGGGTGCCCATGTCGCATACTTCATGAACATCCTCGGGGGTGGTGCTGTTGCTTGACTCAAGCACAACCAGATCACCTAAAATAGAGTAGAAAAATTACATAAAATAAAAGGCAGCCATGCATAGATTACCGTAAGCTGGTGTGTCAGACACTCACCTGGTGGGGTGCCCATGTCGCCCACCTCTCCTTCCTCCACATCCTCAGTGGGGCTTGGGCTGATTTCCCAAGTATGTTCTTTTGCTTGGGGGGGACTGGGTTCCTCTTGTTGGCTGAGTGATTTTTCCCCTATGTGAAGCAAAAAATTAATATACTTAGCACACAGATATTTTAGTACATACTAATCTTCAAACATTTGTAGTGAAGTGGTGTACAAATTGTCTGTTTGTGTAGAGTTCCTAGTAGACTTCAAGATTTTAATTTCTAAAGACATATCAAGATAGATAGATATCTCGATATCTAGATATCAATATCAAAATATATCTAAAAATCTTTGGATCTCTCTCTCTCTATATATCTATAACTAAATATAAATCTTAAATCTCAAACAAAATCTAAATATAAAAATAGATATTAATTTAAATTAAAAAAAAAAAAGTCTATATCTATCTATATCTACCTATATATCTATATACATACATATATACATACATACATATGTATATATATATATATATATATATATATATATATATATACACACACATATATATATATACATATATATGTGTATATATATATCTATATATATGTGTATGTGTATATATATATATATGTGTATATATATATATATATATGTGTATGTGTATATATATATCTATATATATGTGTGTGTATATATATATGTGTATATATATATATATATCTCTATATATATATATAGAGATATATATATATATATAGAGATATATATATATATCTCTATATATATATATAGATATATATATATATATATATATTATATATATAGATATGTAACTATGTTTATTAAAAGATCATTTCAAACGATGCAAACAATCGTATAGGAATGAAAAGCACATGGAGCAGTATACGAGGTAATCAACACAAGATGAAAACACAGGTACTTACTTTTTTTAAGCACTTTACGGATCCGTCTGTACTGATCCGGCTCCCTGAGTTTGAGGTCAGACCATCTTTTTCTAATTTGATCCTTGGAGCGCTGTACCCCAAAATAAGCCTGTAAAGTGTCCACCACCTTCGCCATTATTTTGGCCTTGCGCAAATTTGGCCGGGCGTACGGCCCATACTTCCCATCATAGTCCTTTTTTTTAAGAATGGCCACCATTTCCACCATCTCTTCAAAGGACATATTGGAGGCCTTAAACCTAGGCCTCACAGATCTTGACGTTCCGGCCTCCGGGCTTTCTTCGCTACCTGAGGTAGTACACACCTGATGTGTCTCCGCCATTATTCACCCCACTACGCGCCGTAAATAAAAATGGGCGGAGAACATGAGTTAAAATCGAACGTCAGGGGCGGGCGACGCAGGCGGAGTTTCACACATGCATAGTGTATAAAGAGGGGCCTTGCGCACGTGTCGTACGTACGTTCTGTGCGTAGAATTAAGGGGCGGAGAACATGAGTTAAAATTGAACGTCAGGGGCGGGCGACGCAGGCGGAGTTTCACACATGCGTAGTGTATAAAGAGGGGCCTTGCGCACGTGTCGTAAGTACGTTCTGTGCGTAGAGTCAAGGGCGGGTTATATGCGTAAACAAAAAGAACGTCAGGGGCGGGCCAAGTAGGCGTAGTATTACGCATGTGCAGTGTATAAAGCGCTGTTACGTATTGTGTCGTACGTACGTTCTGTGCGTAGGTGATAGTGGACCGGGACGCTACTAAACGAAGGTAATTTAAAATTTATACTTTTGGTCAAGACTTTGTAGCAAGCGGCCTATATGGCTTGACAGATTGATGAGGCCTACATAGGGATAAGATGATGAGGGTTTAGCAGAAACCTAATAAGTGTTTTTTGTCTTGTGACTTTATCTTTTATACAGACATTATGAATCCCCTATTTAAGGATCCAGAGTTCCTTACTGCTTTTATTTCTAAATATAGAGAGATGAGGAATTTGTGGGAGGTGAAACACCCACAGTATTATGCAAAGCATGTGAGGAAGTCAACGCTGGAGAGACTTCTGTCCTTTGTCCAGGCGACCATCCCGGAAGCAACAATGGAGACATTGCTCAAGAAAATTGGGGTCTTGAGGAACATGTATAAGAGGGAACATAAGAAGATCCAGGAATCAATGAGATCAGGAGCATCAGCAGATGATGTTTATGTACCCAGGCTGTGGTACTACAATCAACTCCGTTTTCTTGATGACCAGACTGAAGCCAGGGCATCACTTTCAACCCTTCCCTCCACCCTTCCCTCCACCCCAGCAGAGGCTGATGAGGAGCAAGCTGGGTCTTCCATCCTGGATGAACCGGATATGACCATCTGGAGTCAGGTAAATTATTTTAACAAATATTTACTGTACTAATATTAATGATGTTAACTGGATGTTATAATTGTCTAAAATAATTTTGCCCTCAAAATTGTGTATACATATAAATTGACAGTAGTGGCTAAATATGTTTGGCACCTGCTTGAAATAATTAGGGTGTCTGATTAGACTCTTTTATTAAAGAGATGTATTCACATTGAATTTGCTAGTCATGAGAAGCAAACTGTGTGTCATTGATGAACCCAAAAAAATATACTAAAACTATGTCCTTTTTTTATACACAGGATGAGTCCATCCAGGAGGAATGTGGGGAAAGTGGCAGGCAGGAGGAGACCGGGCCCATGGACAGCCTGGAGGAGGCCGGATTCACCATCATCCTGGAGGAGGCTGGGCCCAGTGTCAGGCAGGAGGTGGCTGCTCCCAGTGAGGTGGCTGGGCCAAGTGAGGTGGCTGGGCCAAGTGAGGTGGCTGGGCCCAGTAGGAGCCTGACCGAATCCCAAGTGCCTCCCCTCCACCTTCCCAAAAAAAGGACAAGGAAGGGGACGGTCACACAGGAGGCATCCCTGCGCCTCATGCAAGAGGTCACCCGTTTTTTAAGGAGCCCCCCCGAAGCGGAAGAGTCCTATGGCTGCTACTTAGCCAGCAGGCTTCTTCAAATGGATTGGGAGCAGCGCCTCATTTGTGAGCGACTATTTGGGGAAACAATCCAGAAGGGGCTGCAGGGCACGCTAACACGAAACACCCAACTACATGAGGCAGCCCCCCCCTCCTCCTCCTCCTCCTCCTCCTCCTGCCGCAACTGAAACACCAGAGCCACAGCCTCGAAAGAAGGCTACAGGGAAGGCTGCAGGGAAGGCTGCAGGGCAGCGTGGAGGAAAGGCTGCAGGGAAGAGAAGAAAGTGATGACCTGGGTTCAGTCTGGTCTGACAGAAGACGCAGGCTGTTGTAGTACCACAGTCTGGGGACATCTATATCATCTGCTGGTGCTGTTGATCTCTGGGATTCTTGGACCAGATTGTGCTCCCTCTTATATGGACTCCTCAAGATCCCCAATTTCTTGTACACATACTTTTTCCAGCGTTGACTTCCTCTTTATTTTATTTAGACCATAAATAAATGGATCTTTTTTGAGTTTAGGTTTTTTATTTTAAATCATAGATTTTAAACACAATGTTAAAATTAACAAGGGACAACAATCTCATTGAGTTTGCAAAAACACACCAAAAATAGATTAAAATAATGTTAATAATGTTCGAGTGGTAAGTATTTAAAAAAAAAAAAGATACATAACCAAAAACGGTTCTTTGGGTTAACTTTACATAAAAAAAATAACAAATCACTATAAAAACAAAAATTATAAAGGGTTCTTTGTGGTAACTTTACAAACATTAAAAAAATACAATAAAAACATAAAAATAAAAATGGTTTCTTTGTGGTAACTTTACAAACACCAAAAAAAAATTAAAAAAATATATATAAAAATGGGTTCCCTGTGGTAACTTTACAAACAAATTTAGAGATAAACAGAAAAAAAGTTCCACAACAATCATAAAATAAATATCTGGATAAAAATTACAAGAAAAGATGACTCCACCAAAAAAAAAAAAAAATTTAAAAAGTATTATTAGTATGGAAACATTGTTTTGAAAAAGCATACCATGTCATTCATGAGATCAAAGAGAAAAAGAGTCCAGAAATCTGTTTGGGAGAACTCTGTTTGAATAGGAACAGCAAAACATCTTCGTTCTTTATAGCATTCGTAAAGAAGACATTAATGCGCTGCATTCAACGATCACAGATTTTGCAGCGTGAGGAATGTGCTACCTACAATACGAACACTAGTTTTACTAGACCGAGTGCTTCCGTTTAGTTTTTGCTTATGAGCATGCGTCGTTTTTTTGTCCGTAGGACTAGCATACAGACAAGCGGATTTCGGGGTCCGTCGTAGTTACGACGTAAAGATTTGAAGCATGTTTCAAATCTAAAGTCCGTCGGATTTGAGGCTGAAAAAGTCAGCTGAAAGTCCGAAGAAGCCCACACACGATCGGATTACCAGCCAGCTTTAGTCCGTCGGCGTCCGTTGGACTTTTGTAGACGAAAAGTCCGACCGTGTGTACGCCCCATTAGTGTCTAGGTTGACATAGGTCCTTCCTAGTCATTTGCTTTTGGTAAGCCCCCTAAGACACTTGGTGGTAGTTTTTACACGTTTTTTCTATTACTTTCTACAACATTGGTGGACTTTCGATATACAGGTTCTGGGTGGTGTCAACCCCATTTGGACTTTTTGGATTTCACTACTATTTTATATATTTTTTTATTATTTGCATATCATATATGTACTCATTATATTTAGCTCATACTAATATTGTATTGTTGTTGTTTTTTTCACTTTGTTCATAGTATGTACACAGTATTTGTACCTTATAGAGTACATCATATTTTTTTATGCTTACACTTAATTGTATGTTATACACTTTGAGTTGTGTTTAAGCATCATTCACTTAATTTTTTTAGTTTATAGTGCTACACTTTTTTGTACATTTTTAAACACTGACCTCAGACACTATAAAGCCTAGGTTCACATTGTAGCATTTTGTCATGTGATTTGATAGCTAAAATCGCATGACAAGTAGCAGCCTATTTGAGGCAATGGCACTGTTCCAATCGACACTGATTTAGCGGCGCCACAACAATTTGCAAAAGTAGTTCCTGCAACACTTTTTCCAATTTCAGGTGCGACTTCAATAGACATCTGACCATGAAGCCACACAAATGTAATCAATTTAAAACTGTACAAACACATGTACAATGTAGCAGTGGAGTTGCCACTAGTAACAAACATCCACCAAATCACCCTGCTGCCAGACCTCCATATGAATCCTCTGAGACAATGAACAGTCATCTGCTTTGTTTTGTTTTTGTTTATTGGGGGGGTATAACTTGGTTGGGAAAGGGGTATATGGGATGCCCATAGATCAGATCACTTTGCCATCATATTATAGATTTTATAGATTGGAACTTAGTTTGAGCCTGAAGGAATGATATGCATGTGTAACAGCTACAGTCTCTTCCCTGCATCACCATGCAGACTTTTGCTCCAAACAGACTTTTGCTCAAAACAGGCAAAACAGGCAAAGTCCCTCCTTGCTTTTAGCAGTTGTTAGGGGCGGCGGCCAGCAGGTTAACCATGAAGGTGGATCTCGTGGGACCTCCAAATGTAGCGGTGGAGTTGTCACTAGTAACAAACATCCACCAAATCACCCTGCTGCCAGACCTCCATATACTGTAAATCCTCTGAGACAATGAACAGTCATTTGCTTTGTTTTGTTTTTGTTTATTGGGGGGTATAACTTGGTTGGGGAAGGGGTATATGGGATGCCCATAGATCAGATCGCTTTGTTATAGATTAGAACTTAGTTTGAGCCTGAAGGAATGATGTGCATGTCTAACAGCTACAGTCTCTTCCCTGCATCACCATGCAGACTTTTGCTCCTCTGCTTAACTCCTGCAGACTATTGCTCCCAGGACTTCCTGGGAGCAAACCCTGTGCCCTTGGGCCACATCGATTCAACACTATTCCCCACAGTCTCTCCCCTGACCCAGGACTCCCCATCAATGAACATGTAATGATGAGGACTTCACCAATTACCATGTAAAGGTGAAGTTCCCTCACAGACTTCCTGGCATGTCTCCACATCCAGCCCTCCACTGTGGTACACTCACCGACCTTTCTCTGCTCTGAGTCCATGATGGAGAAATTGACCGGACCGTGCGTTCCGACAGCTTCACCTGCCCTGTAATGATGAAGACTTCACCAATGACCGTGAAAAGGTGAAGTTCCCTCACAGTTCTCTACGGGCCTCCTCCTGTGCTTGGCACACCTCCCACCAAATGGGGGTGCCCTCCTGCTGATGTCTAGCACTCCATTCTCCACTTCTCTCAGCTGAAAACTCCCCCCTTTGGCCTGTTACCTCAGCTTATATAGGAGGCCCGCCCCCTGCCGATTCTAGTTGGGGATTGGTCAGGGCTCCCTCATGAGCTGCCTGCCACTCAATTTCTAGGCCCGGACCCTCTTCCAGAACATTCTCCCTGGAAACAGGGGAGGCGCCTCAGTACTGAAGCACAGGTGGTCACACCCACTGCTCCACTAACCACTCCCTGCCCCCAGATCAAAACAGACAGGCCTAGCTCAAAGCATAGGCCTGCCTAAATTTACCTGTGCTGACAGTCTCCCTAGCAAAAATCCTATGCTAGCACCTACCTATTGGTAGAGGGTGCTACAACAACATAACGTTAAAAATAAAACATGTTTTGTTTTTAGATTTTTGCTAAAATATTGATGATGTTGATAACTCTATTTTGTACATCATGGATGTTTTCTTTAATTTTCTCCAATTCCCTATTGCAAACCAAGAGCTCACTGATAAGGATTTGTGCACTGCTGAAGTGATTTTGGTCTTCCATAACATCCACATCACCTACAAAAAAAAACAAAAAACACAACATGTATTAGAAATATGCAGGCATCCATGTTACTTGAAGCAGACACTGACCTGTGGTCGACACCATTTCGAGAACTTCACACAGTACTTCCTGCACATCAGCATCAACATCTTCAGGGTGTGTGGTGAGTTGACTTTCTGTATCTTTGGGAGGTGCTTGTTTACTGGTGTCCACACACAGCTTAGATGTCCCTCTTCTTTTCTCCCCTATGTGAATACAAAAAAGGTATACTTAGCAGACAGATATGTTAGGCTAGAAATAGTAATATGAAACATTGTTTGGAGGTGCCTTCCAATTGTCTGTTTTGGCAGAGTTCCAAGCTGAATACATGATTCTTTCCCTTTCCAAAGCAGAAATACTTACCTGTTTTGTGCAAGTTTCACACATGGAGATACCCCTAGAATCCACTGGAGCACCTGCGTGGGACACCATAACAACGGTGTTATGGTGTCCCACACTAGAGCTCCTGCGTCCAGATGCGTAAACAGCTGCTGAGTGTCCTCTACTGACACTGAATAAAGTTGACATTTCATTATAGTTACACACACATCTAAAAAACAATCTAATGAACTTATTTTAATCAAAATAGGCCAGAACAAACGCATTTAGCCTGCATCTCACAAAAACGTATTTAGTGGTATTAGTGGTCGATTGAACGATGTTTAATGTCCTGCGAACGATTCCTGTGTCCACAAAAATAAAACTTGGCATTTTAAACTGTACAACAGTAAAGAAAAGAACCTGGACCAACACGAAAGTAATAATAATAGGAACACACGACAAATACTTTTTCGCAGCACTTTCCTGATCTTTCTATACTGATCTTCCTCTCTCAATTTAAGGTCTGACCAGTGTTTTCTCAACTGATCCCCACGACCGGCCCCTTTTTTATGGAGGGGCACGAGAGGCCAACCCAGAGGACGCAATCGAGGCAATCGCCTCTGGAGAGACCGCTCGAGACAACCGCCATATCCCAACGGATCCCAGGAGTGGTGGAACCCCCCCACCTTGGGAGGATCAACACAGTCCAGCCAGATACAATCAGATTGTCAGAGAAGCAATAAGAAAAGAGCCTGCCAACATCGGAAGGTTCCTGTGCGTTTGCGCGGCGGAGCCGTGCTTCGGCGCATGCGCGTTAGCAAGTAGCGGCACACACGGGTTCACTACACGGCGTAACGGCGTAATGGCGTACGAACGTTCGTTTGTCAGCGTTACGCCCCCTTTCTGGCCTATATAAGGACTGGCTTGTTCTCTGTGTAATTGCTGGTTTGTCTTTCAGCTTCCAGTATTCCGTTCCTGATTCGTGCTCCTTGTGTTTACCTGTTTGACCCGGATTTGCCTGACCTACCTTGTTTCTCTCCAGTGTTTGACCTCGGCTTGTTGAAAGGACTTCCCCACCATCTGCTTCCAGTGTTTGACCCTCTGCCTGTCTTCGGATTCTCCTGCCTTCTCGTGTATGACCCCGGCTTGTTTAATGGACTCCTCTGCTGACATCTCCAATACTCTACCTCTGGCTTGCCTTCAGGACTTCTCTGCTTACAGTCTGCTGTGTTTGACCCTCGGCCTGTTTAAAGGACTTCCTCATCTACCAGTCTCCAGTATATGTTATTGGCCTGCACCACAGACTCTCCATTACTGGGTTCTCCGTGCCTGATCTCCTGCACCTCTCCCAGCTCCCGTTGTGTTTACGGGTTAGAACCCCAGCCGGGTCTTCTTCTCCAGTTCCAGGGGCAGAGCCACCATTTCTCTCATCTCTACGTTACAGAAGTCCTCCTCTCAAGAGCTTCCTGCCTGCTGGCGACCCGTGCCTCTCTGTGCCCTATACCCTCTGTACCATCACCAGGGGTATAGTGCGCTTAGCTGCAAGGGAAGCCACTCCCAGCATCTCGGCCTCGGTGAGTACCCGTGATACAGATAAACTACGCAGAGGCTGCCGAGCAGGGTGGAGAGTTCAGCAGAAAAAGGAGAAGGGAGCAAGACTGAGTGGAATATACAATTTATCCAAGGTCACACTCGCTCAAAAAGAAACTAATATTATCAATGCAGGGCTCAAATGCACTACCACAAAGCCAATGAACAAATGTAATATCTACATAGACATACACAAGTATGTACGAAAATTAAATATTAAAAAATATAAATCACTCTTGTATCCCCCTCATCCAGCGAACCAACAGGTAGAAGTCTTTAAACAACTATTGCTAAGAGATTTGGACCATATAGAATCAAAGAAGAGCCTAAACCCCAAAACATATAATGGAAGGCATAAAATCCCTAGAAAACAGGAAAGACATAATAATCCGTTAACCAGACAAAGGAGGGGGGGGTGGTGGTAATGGACAAGGCCTACTACCACTCGCAACTCCTAAGTTTGTTACAAGATGAAAATACCTACCAACTACTCGATAAGGATCCTACCACTAAATATAGGGAGGACTTATTCAATCTTGTTGATCATGGCTTTTTATAAGCGAATCATTACAAAAAAAATAAAATTGTATTTGTGCCCTAGCTGTTATAGAATACCTACAAAATACACAGTCCCCAAAATTCATAAGGACTCAGAGAGGCCTCCGGCTAGGCCTATAGTTAACGGAATAAATTCAGTGACATCTCAAGTAAGTGAATATCTGGACCACTTTTTACAATCTAGTGTTAGCACTATGAAAGTGTATCTAAAAGATACCACAACCTTTATACAGAAAATAAAGGAAGTAACATTTATGAAGGGTGCACAAATATTCCTGGTAACAGGAGATGTGGCGTCCTTATATACAATAATTCAGCATGACGATGCCCTCCTGGCCCTTAATTGGTCCTTTAGTAAGAGAGAGGATATACCCTTTACACAAAAGAAATTTTTATTAATGATTCTAGAATATTGCTTATCACACAATTATTTTTGGTATTCTATAGCCAAAAAACAGGAGTAGCTATGGGCGCTAAGTTCGCCCCAAGCTTGGCGAACTTATTTATGAGCGAATGGGAGGACAAATGGGTAACCCAAAACAGGAGAAAAGAACTGATGTTTTATCAATGGTACATAGATGACCTGTTCATGATCCGGCAAGGTACAGAAGCCCCATTGCAGGAATACTCCCATTGGCTTAACAGCAATACAAGTAACATCAAATTGGAGTTCAATTGGAATCAAGAACATATCCACTACCTAGACGTTATGGTAATGAAAGGGGAACATCAACTCCATACAAAATACAGAATACAGAATATCCCTAAGGGACAATTTACTCGTATACGCCGCAATTGCACTTTTGATAGTGATTATGCTATTCAAGCAGAGATATAGAAAACACGTTTTGTGCAAAAGGGGTATAAACCGCACCACTTGGAAAAAATGATTGAAGAAGTGGGTAGGTCCACACAAGATTCCTATTTGGCCTCAGTAGCTAAACCACAAGATCCAAAACATGAATGGGGTTTTATAAGCAACTACCATGAACAATATTGTGAAATTTAACATATCTTCAAAAAGCATTAGAACATCTTATGCATGGATAAGGTATTAGGAAATGTTCTACCAACTAACTCACCCTTCATATATATAGAAAGACTAGGTCTTTTGGAGATCAGGTGGTCAAAAAAGTACTCGATCCTCCCAGTAAAATCAAAATGTTCTGGGATTGAGCAGGTTTTTATGCCTGCAGGAAATGCAAGGCATGCCAGCAGGTCACTACCCATCTGAGGAGTCTCACTTCATTTACATCAACAGCCAATGGCAAACAATTTCAAATAAAAGAATTCATCACATGCATATCAACGCACGTTGTGTATGCCTTACAATGTCCGTGCGGCCTGATGTATATAGGACGCACTAAGAGAACATTAGGCAAAAGAATCTCTGAACATATTTACAACATTCTTATAGGCTACAGAGAACACAGTGTATCTTTACACTTTAGACAAAAGCACAATAGAAACCCGAAAGGCCTGAAATTTTGGGGTATTGACAAAATCTACCCTAATTGGAGAGGTGCGAATATGGTGAGGGAAATCTCCCAACGAGAATCCCAATGGATATATCTTACCAACACACTCAGCCCCAATGGCCTTAACATAGAACTTGATTTAAACTGTTTTATAAGCAATTACTGATATGAGTTTAGGATACTTCAAAAACCTTGACAAGTAGGATTTTAAGACAACACTTGGTTTTATTCTCTTTTTACTGAAAGATTTCTACCTCCAGGGGCTCTAACTCCCCATGGAATGTGAGTGGATCTGTTTACATATGAATAGTGATCATGAATATTTTCAAATAGCCAATAGCTAGAAAATGTATACTTTTTTTATCGATTTTTATTGATTCTTTATTATTTTATTCACTTTTATCTTTTATTCTAAGAGTATGATAACCTGTTTTACAACATATTTTACAATATTAAATCAATTATGGGTAAAGTCGGGCATTCCCACGCTAAGCCTGGAGACAGTTTTCATGGGAATTGCCCAGTATACTGAAAATTACTTCTCCCATAACATATGATGGTTACTATTATGACTATGTTGAATTCTAGGTATTGTTGCACATTTTTTATTGAGGGTATGATTACAGATAGAATATTGTATCAGTATGGAGATGTATCTTCCTTCTTTTTTTCTTTTTTTTCTTTTTTTCCCACTATGCTGGCACTTACTTAAATAGCCAGCTAGAAGGTCATTTTTTTCTGTGGGAATAGCGCTTAAATGGTTGAAGTTATATTGCCATAAATACTTTTAATTCTGTATAGGATATTGTTAGTATATATCTATGCCACATACTAGGGAGCTAAAAGGGCACACCTAAGTCTGATTCATCTTGACTAATAAAGAAAGAATCATTGCGGATGGATGGGACGCTGAGTATCAGCTCCCGTCTGTCAGCAAAGGGGCGTCAATCTAACCGAAACGCATCAGTGCGTGACCACACGACCCTACAGCCTTACACACACCGAACGTCATCCCGGGACTCATCGAGGTGGGCGGTACGCCAGCACTCCAACCAGCAGTAAGTGGACGCAATTGGATGTGACAGGCTCTTTTTAATTGTGATCAATGTAAGCATATTTTATGACGGGGGGACTTTTTGTTTGTTTATTAATAAACAATATTGCACTATGGAGAGTTTCCCCTATTGTCTTTCATGGTGCCCTGGTACTAAGGGAATTCCCTTGAGTATAATGCTACACGTTAAGCAGCTGTTCTGGAGCACAGTATCAGATCAAAGGAGATTGCAGGCTCTATTTAAACCAGATTTCTGGTAAGCCTTTACACTAAAGGGATTGATCACGTGGTGATACGGTGGAGGTTTATCAGTTTAAAGGACACTACATTGGATACATTATAGAAGCTTGTTACCTGCTATCAACATCTCACCAGTGCATGGGACTTATTATTGTTTGACGTGCATTTTTGATGGTGAACACTAATGGGGCACTGTGAATTTTAGTTTTTTGAACCTTTTAATTGTTATATATTCTTAGTGTCATCAGTTTATTCATTGCATTTGTATTTTAATTCTTTATTATCTGCTCTTATATTTGGGATTTCCCACTGGTGTATACTGCAGTCCCCAGGAGGACAGGTGGTCTGCATTAGTATAACAATAAGGGAAAACGATAGCACTTAAATGATTAACCATCAGCTAAAATGAATATTCATTGCAAGCGCTGGTAATACTATTCTATTGTTAGTATGCATGTAGTGATTGTTTGGTCTCAGGTTTTACCGCATAACGGCAGCTATAAGTGCGTCAAATTTCTCTGCATCCGTTTGAGCGCTAGGATCAGAGTGTGTTTTACGTTTTTTTTCGTTTTTTACATTTTGATATCTTTGCTAGTTTTACAAGACCGACCGCTTCCGGCTCGTCCTTGCTTCCGAGCATGCGTGTTTGTACTTTGGACTTTTGTCCGACGGACTTGTGTACACACGCTCGGAAAATCCGACAACACACACATTTGTCCGCAGAAAATTTGAAAACCTGCCATCCAACATTTGTTGGCGGAAAGTCCGACAACAATTGTCCGATGGAGCATACACACGGTCGGATTTACCGCCAACAGCCGGACATCAAACATTTCCCGTCGGAAAGTCTGATCGTGTGTACGCGGCTTTAGACTTCTGCTGATACTTTTTCAAAGTTTCGCCAGGTGGACATATAATCTTTTACTGATGCAGCTTTTAGCTGTAAGTTTCTCACAGTGGCACTCAGAGGATGACCTTTGCATGCACAGTTATGCTTGTCTCATTGTTGCCCATCTTCCATATTCATTGCTTGCAGTCCATTTGTGACTGCAGGTGCCATCCTTGCTGCTGTGTATCCTGAGAGCTGATGTGTAGCTGTGGACCTACACAAGGTGTATTGCAGTCGGGGCACCTCTTTTGTGTGCCCTACCCTAGGACCACCCTCAGCTCTCGGTTGGAACCTCTGCTGTGGTGGTCCACCCACAGCGCAAGGATCCAGCTGTTATTTGATTATATCTACTGGCTTATATTTTACTGGTCCCTTTCCAGAGGGTACCTAGCACAGTATATATACTAAAAACCAACCTTAGCTGTCTCCTGATGAAGTGGGTGTTGCCTCACGAAACGCTTAGAGATTATAGCTCCTTTCAACCAAGAATTTAATGTCTCAGCAATTATGTCAGCATCTTTAATATATACTAGTGATCTATCTTTTATGATGGATTATTTGTACTGTGCATGTTTTTTATGAAATACATTTTTACATTTTTGTATTATTAAAAACTCCTTAGTGTCGACTGTACTCACATATGCGGCCTCGGCTTTCAGAGGTTATACTGGGGGGATGCCTGCAGTTGCAGGCATCCCCCCAGTACCATTTTTTAGAGTGGGCTGTTGGCTCTTTAGGGATAACAACCGATGCGGCTAAAAGCTGGAGGAGCGGGAGGGGATGTCGCCCCCTCCCGGCGCCTTCCCGGCCTTCCTGTCCCATCGGGAGACCTGATCCACGATCCGGTACTTCCGTGGGCTAGAGTGTGACTCAAATGAAGCCAGAAACAGCTTTGTTCCAATCTCCTATGTAAACACATGGAAGCGACGTCACGGCGTCACTTCCGGTCTACTCGGCTGCCAATGGCGCAGATTTAAAGAAAAATGACAGTATTCAGAATCAGCGTTTTTGGCGATCTAAATACTTTGAAGTGCAAAGGAGGGGTTTGGGGTCTTTTAGACCCCCGATCCCTCCATAAAGAGTACCTGTCACCACCTATTACTGTCACAAGGGATGCTTACATTCCTTGTGTCAGCAATAAAAGTGATCAGAATTTTTTTTTTAAAGTGACGATGTAACAAATAAATAAATAAATAAGAAAAAAAAGAAATTTTTAAAGCGCCCCTGTCCCCGCGAGCTAGCGCAGCAAAAAAAATGTCCTGATCGTTAGAGTGAATGCAATAATTCTAGCAAAATGTAAAAAAAGAGAAGAGAAACTGCTGCGCCAACCCAACAAACCAATAAAAGTGAAAATAAAATGTAGTGAAATAATAAGCAGCCAACACCAACAATTAGACCAATTGTGACAATAAATAAAGAAACAAAAAAGTGTAGCGCTATACTGTATCAGTTAGCAGCATCAAAAATGTGCTAGGGTGACAAACAGTGTATATCAAAAGTTATATTAGACCATATGCGAAAGTACAGTGAACCATTAAGAAATCTAATATTCCAAAAGGGACATCTGTTCACATATCAGCTATACTTTATCGGTTAACACCATCACAATGTGTCAGGATGACAAACAGTGTATATCAACTATTGAATTAATATTTGACCTCATACAAGAGGATAGTACATCCGTGAGAGATCCAATATTCAAAAGAGGACCTCTGTTAGCATATCCTCTATAATAAAACAATGTGAATCAAATGTGTATCACACAAATTAAAAATCATACATAAGCATGTGTGGATAAGAGTAAATAATAAGTCTCTGAGGTGGGGACAGTTCATATAATCAAATGGAGACTTCTTGGAGCATAGGTATCTATCTCAAAATGACATTTGTTGCTGGATTCCTCCAGTGATCAGCCTGGTGTAATAATATAAAATGCCCTTACCGGACGCGGTGGACTCACAGGCCGTACAGCGGTGAGTCATACGAGCTTGAACCGTGTACCACGGTAGAGTTATAATTGTTCCTGGTCCACCATCAGATGATCTTGATAGAAAACTCCAATCATAAACGGTCTCCCGGTTCGTCCTCCAACACTCACTTTGGTCTCCAACAATTCAGGACAGGGACAATAGGAGAAGAAAGGCTCCACATAGTGTGAATTCCGAAAGGATTTTATTGCATAAAAAATTCCAGCATAAAAAATTCCAAATAAAAGCAAAATTTATAAAAACATGAAAAAATGTAGTAAGCGCAGTAGATAAATGGTTTGAGGTAGCGTCCTACACCCGACGCGTTTCGTCTGAAAAGACATCAACTGGGGTACAGCTCACCTCTCATCTTCTGCGCTATTTAATAAAAAGTGCTCAAAATTGCATTGGGGACACCTGTGCGGCGTGACTAGAGTCACGCCGCACAGGTGTCCCCAATGCAATTTTGAGCACTTTTTATTAAATAGCGCAGAAGATGAGAGGTGAGCTGTACCCCAGTTGATGTCTTTTCAGACGAAACGCGTCGGGTGTAGGACGCTACCTCAAACCATTTATCTACTGCGCTTACTACATTTTTTCATGTTTTTATAAATTTTGCTTTTATTTGGAATTTTTTATGCTGGAATTTTTTATGCAATAAAATCCTTTCGGAATTCACACTATGTGGAGCCTTTCTTCTCCTATTGTCCCTGTCCTGAATTGTTGGAGACCAAAGTGAGTGTTGGAGGACGAACCGGGAGACCGTTTATGATTGGAGTTTTCTATCAAGATCATCTGATGGTGGACCAGGAACAATTATAACTCTACCGTGGTACACGGTTCAAGCTCGTATGACTCACCGCTGTACGGCCTGTGAGTCCACCGCGTCCGGTAAGGGCATTTTATATTATTACACCAGGCTGATCACTGGAGGAATCCAGCAACAAATGTCATTTTGAGATAGATACCTATGCTCCAAGAAGTCTCCATTTGATTATATGAACTGTCCCCACCTCAGAGACTTATTATTTACTCTTATCCACACATGCTTATGTATGATTTTTAATTTGTGTGATACACATTTGATTCACATTGTTTTATTATAGAGGATATGCTAACAGAGGTCCTCTTTTGAATATTGGATCTCTCACGGATGTACTATCCTCTTGTATGAGGTCAAATATTAATTCAATAGTTGATATACACTGTTTGTCATCCTGACACATTGTGATGGTGTTAACCGATAAAGTATAGCTGATATGTGAACAGATGTCCCTTTTGGAATATTAGATTTCTTAATGGTTCACTGTACTTTCGCATATGGTCTAATATAACTTTTGATATACACTGTTTGTCACCCTAGCACATTTTTGATGCTGCTAACTGATACAGTATAGCGCTACACTTTTTTGTTTCTTTAATTCTAGCAAAATACCTCCTCTGTAACTCCTGTTATGGAAATGATTAAGAGCTCCAATCGAGCCCAAGGTTATCTGCTGCTGTTTCTAATTGGAAAGTGTGGCTATGCATGCATATAAAAGTAAACACTCTGAGACACGCTCAGCACTGTTACTTTTTACACTTCTAATTTATTCAAGGCGGTGCTAATGTTTTATACACAAAAATACGTCATTGCTATGTTAGTCTAATAGGTACATCTCATTGGTTAAGATAGAAAAGAAGATGGAGAATCTTCATAACAAGGTTTGGCTGTCCTTGGTTTTATCTTCAGTTCCGCGTTCTTCTGATGTGTGGGATGTAGGGGGTACCCGCCATTTTGAGAAAAATATAGGAACAGAGCTAATCTGTATACTTATATAATGAGTAAGGAGAAAAATATGTATACACATAAGAAAATAGACATTTTCAGATTATTATTATCTACATCACATTCCTTCACAGTCCCCCCCTAAAATGACTATTTTCTCTTTTCTGTCCCTAATACTAAAGGTCCCACTTTGGCCTGGCCCTTCTCCTCAGCAACTCTTTTAGGCTGTATATAGAATTGGGCAGCAACTGTTCACTTCCCTCCTCGATACAGCTGGAGAGGTGCAGTCAGGCGCTATCTATCCCTAAAACCCTATAGGATTGTGAGATTATGGACAGGGAGTGACTGTGGATGAGTGAAGGGTTTGTCATCTTCCATCATAAGGGGGTCCTCTTCTTCTTGGTGGAGAAATGTAGGTGTGTTATTGTCTACAGCCTTGCTCATTAACTTTTTTACAAAAGGTAGAATACAGCATACAATCAGGGCTAAAAGAACCAGGATTATTAATACCGTTACCCCTATCTGCGCGAGCACCTTCTGCCACCCACTCATCCAGCTAAAATATTGGTCCCATGGGTCTGTGATACCTGAGTTCTTCAACTCCAGTGACAGATCTTCTAATTTCTTTATAGCTAGAGTAACCTTACCATTTGGGCAAGTATTATCAGGAATGTATGTACAACAGGTTCCCGTTTTTTCCTATGATTTTACAAAACACCTTTCCCAGCTAGCACCATGTCTAAGGTCCTGGAATGTCATGTAGGAAGTGGGGGCTAACTAGTCAGCAATACCTTGGAGGGCATCTTTAGTGTAATTTACAAATCTCTGTTGGTTATAATATGTGTAGTGTCAGGTCACCTAGAGGCTGGGTGACAGATGCACACCGTTGCGATCAGGAGTGCACCGCAAGGTAGTGGACCCTACGGCTGACTGTTGCGGATTGAACCCTGGGAGGTTCAGGAAGCGGGTCTACTGGATCACTGACACAGATCCCACTGGGAGCTAGAGCATAGATTCCCCAGGGCGCGGAGTCTAAGAGCCAGCAGGTGTTCACCAGAGCCTCTAGTGGTGAGGATGGACTGCGCTGCAGTCTGGCTCCAGGTCGCGGCCCCCAGGGTCTCACAGCTCACGCTCACAGTAGACTACAGGAGAAGAGGAAGGAGGCAGCAGGCTGGAACAACAAGGAAAGTAAGGGACAAGCCAAGGTCGGGGCCACAAGCAGACAAGGACAACAGAGTACACGCCAAGGTTCAGGGTCACAGGCAAACAGGGATGGTCGGGAACACGCCAAAGTCGGTAACAGGAATCAGATGTAGGAAACACAGCAAGTACACATAGAGGCTAACACACAATGGTTGATCAGCGCTGCTGGCTTGCAGTGCACAGGTTAATATAGGGTTCCCTGATAGGGTATGGGGTGGGGCCATGCTTAGAGGAGAGGTTACAAAAGCAGTCAGGTGAGGGTCAGCTGGTCTCTAGAGATGAACACATGGAGACAGGTATGCTGATCGACAAACTCTATTGCATAACCATGACATGTAGTTAATCCAATCTACATTCTTGCTGACAGGTGTTATGGGGATCAAAGACTCAAAACCAGCTTTTACCTGATCCCTGGCTTTAAACTCATCAGGGACCCCCCTTGTAACCTTTATGACATCTATGTATACGTGAGGATCAAAGCTTCCGGAGAGAGCTGCTCACTTCCTCCTCTGACTGTGTGCTGGGTTAGTGTATGTATCAGGGGTATCTTTGGTTAGGATATGGGGGGGGGGGCATAATGACCTTTGCAAGGGCACATTCACTGGTCCAGATTCCCTCTAGATCAAACAGAAAAAGGATATGCAGCACCCGAAAACACGCTCTCCTGCATTGATAAGCGTGCATTCAGGTGTTCTTCCAGGCCAACTTGACTGAGGTGGCTGTGCTCAGCAAAACTTGGAATGGACCATCATAACTTGGCTCAAGTATCTCCAGACAGTAGTTGGTGTGTTCCTGTATCTAATTCAGGATCTGGAATGGAAGAAAACACCTGGACATGCATTCAGGTTAATTCTCGTGATAAGGTGGTTAAATAATTAGTCAGCACATCAGACTGCAACTGTAACTGTTGTGGAAAGTAACAACCAAGTCTGGGAGCTGAACCAAACAAAATTTCATTAGGGGATAGGGCATGTTTCCCCCGGGGTTGTGTCTGACACTGAACAGGGCAATGGGCTAACTGTCTGGCCAACTCATGTTAGTCTCTTGGGCCATCTTTAACATTCTGTTTTTAGTGTCCCATTCATCCTTTCTACCTTCCCGCTACTTTGAGGGTGGTATGGGATGTGTAGTGCCAACTGAACTCCCAGTGCTGCCCAAATCTCTTTTGTAAGGGTTGCTGTTAAAGCTGGTCCCTGATCTCTCAATATCACCTCTGGGACCCCAAATCTACATACTATCTCACTCAGTAGTTTCTTAGCTGTGGTCCTGGCAGTCATGACCACTTCCACTAGGGCGTTTTCGAATCTGCCACTTCTTGGCACTTGAGAATGATCAATTTGCATCCTCTGGAATGGGGTATAGGGCTTTTGCCAGGTGCTTCTTCTGTGTTTTTTCTGTGCATCCTGGGTTACATTTGGTGCAGATAATGCATGATCTGCAGAAGTTGTCGGTCAGTGGAGTAACTCTTGGTGCAACACTTGTTGATAAGAGAGTTCATAAAAGTCTTTGTCAAGTGGGCAGCTCCATGTGCCCATTGCACCACGGCTGGGTACATACTCCTGGGTAGACAAGGCTTCTTGTTGCACTCGAATAGTCCATTTCTGAGAGTTGCTCCTCTCCGTTTCCAGCTTTCCTTCTTATCCGGACTTGCTGTTTCCTGTAGTTCTTTTAGATAAACTCTGTCCACTGGGAGAGTCTGTAAGGTAAGCACAGGGTGGTCTTCTTCTACCACCCTGCTGTTCACTTCCTGTGGACCACCAGGTGTCTGTTTGGCAGCTGAATTGGCTAGATGATTGCCTCGAGCTTCCTTTGAGTTCAGTTTGTCGTGTGCTTTTACTCATAATAGTCACTTGGGTTGGGAGAAGCAAGGCATCAATTTTTCACAGGTGTTCCTGCAGCCGTCAGGAATCCTCTGTCCTAGATAACACCATAATCATGGGCAATGCTGAAAGCATATCTTGAGTTCATATGAATGTTGGCTCTTTTTCCCTCTGCCCATTTACATGCTGTAGTAAGTGCTTACAGCTCTGCCTCCTGTGCAGACATCACCGGTGGTAAGGCTTCAGCTTGTAGAACAGTGTTTTCAGTGGTGACCGCGTGTCCTGTGTGGTCATGGGGTGACAAGTCAAGACTCTACTCCTCCTCCTCCTTTCCCCCCTCGAGAAGTGGAAGAAGGGTGGTAGGGTTCAGTGTTTGACAACTTAATAGAGTAATGCTGTCCAGTAGGAGGGAACACAGGAGTCTCAAGTGTCTGGTAGTGGACAAGTGTTTTGGCTGGATCTTGGTTGAATATGGCAACAACGTCATGGGGAGCAAGCAGAACGAGGCAGTGTCCGAGGACCAAGTTCAAATTTTTGTCAAGCAAGGCTTGTGTAGCAAAGCCAGCTCGCAGACACAATAGGCCTCCTCTTGCTACCGCATCCAGCCAACAGGAATAATATCCTATGGGGCGTAGGCTGATGCCGTGTGATTGGGTGAGTACACCTGCAGCATGTCCCAGACGTTCGGATACAAAGAGCTTGAGCGTTTTGTCGTAGTCTGGGAGCCCTAGCGCCCGAGATGGCACACTTGAGGGCCTCAAACTTAGATATTTCTTCAGGAGACATCTGGAAGGGTCTGATTACAGAGCATCAGTAGGAAGGCTTCTGGAATCCATGCTCCGCACTAGGAAATTAGTCCAAGGAAGGCATGAAGGGATTTCTGGCCTTGTGGCAGTGGGATGTCAGAGATTACTTGCACCCTGTCTTCAGTGGAGTGTCTTGTCCCATGGGACAAACAGTGTCCAAGGAAAATGACAGATATTGAGCACCACTGCAATTTGGGCTTTGAGGCTCTGCACCCCTGGTTGGCAAGATAGCACAACAGGCTTTCTGAGGTGACTTCAACAGGGGGTAAGTCAGCTGCACAAAGGAGAAGGTCATCAACATGTTTTAAGAGAATCACTTTCGGGTGTTCCTCTTGTCATGTGTCAAGGATGATAGCCATAGCTTTTGCAAAATGGCTTGGAAAGTTCTGTGCCTCTTGCGGCACAACTGTTTAGGTATGTTGCCGTTTCTTTCCATGGATGAATGCAAAAAGGTACCAGCAGGAGTGGTGAGGGTGGACACTGAAGAAAGCGTTTGTAAGGTCCACCTCTGTGAGGTACTTTGCAGTCAAAGGCATCCACCGCAGGTACCTGGTTCTCCTTTAGGTTCTCCTTTAGGGGTTCTCTTCTTGGGGTTATTGTGGTTTCCGGGGCAATGATGCGCCCTCTTTTAGCTTGACTGAAACTAGTGGCATCTTTAAGTGACCATTGTCTTCCGGTCCTGTGGACCATAGGCACGCAGGGATTCTGTCAAGTACTTCCTGCAGTATTGAACTTGAAGTTTTTGCTTCATGAAGTGTCATCAGGAGAGGCAAAAAACACAAAGCAGATGAGTCTTCTAAAGATAGGGGAGTATGTAACTTCATCCCCCCTTCAGGCGTGTCCTGATTGAGGCCTGTAGTCTGGACAACACATCAGCTCCTAGTAGATTCAAGGACATGTAGAGGACACCACAAATCTGGCAAGCAAATCAGGAAATGTCCCCCTTGGGGTGGCTCAACAAATGGACTGGAGCGGGGCACCGCATCCACTCCCACGCAGGAAACGTGTGTGTCTCTTTTCATAGTGGGAGAAACTCAGATCATCAAAGGCCTGTACGAGTCTTGCATGATACTTCTTCAGACTCCCCTTTATCTTGGGTAATATCTTGGATTGTGGTGGTCTGATCCGTCAACTTCTCCTTTGCCCAGTCGTGGAGTTGTGCACAGAACTCCACGCCTGAGGTGTAGGAAGTGGCACTTGTCAGGCAGGCATCATTGAAGGCCGTCTGCATGACTGGCCAAAAGACATGTCCTGCTCTGATTTGGCATAGGTTGATCAAGTCTCTCCAGGCAGCTGAGTAAGTTTCTTGTATCTGCACTATCCTGTGGTAAGAAGGGAATTGGCTGCTTCTCTGGGTCAGGCAGACTTGTCACTAAGGCCGCTGCTTGTGATGGAGTAAAAGCGACATACATCACTGGTGCCCCTTCTGGTAACCGAGACTGTTGTTGGGGCGGGGGCTGGCAAGGGGCACTGTTCCTTACGGTTGCCAGCATGTGTTTGAGATCCTCTCGGAACTGTGAGTCCGGAGCCGGATTGGGGGTTAAATCAGCGGGTGGCCTTGCTGCCTGCTGTTGGGCTTCCCACTCAGATGCTACTTCATGATTACCATATCCGGCCTGGGAATGTGATGCTTCCGTATTGGGGAAGACAGGTGTGTGGTATGAACCATCCTGGTTTAAAACAGGGAGGGCTGGGTACAGGCTGTGTTTAAGCTTACTGGGTGTACCAAGATGGCCGCCAGCAGGAAGTGCACTGGGCTGGGTAGAAAGTGAAGGCATGGGTGCACTAAGATGGCCGCCGGGCTGAGTTGTCACAGTGGGTTGTGCTTGGGTGGTGAGAAAGGAGTGGTTGTTAGACGGAGGGCAGTGCTGTCCCTCCCCTCCTTTTGTTTCAAGTTCCAACATATCGTCAGCTCTGTGATACACATACATAATACAATCGCCATCTTTCTTAACTTCCTTTATCCAATTTTCTTTATCACACAGGATTTTTCTCCCTGTTTCTTTAGCAACGTAACTTTGGCCACTTCGTTCAACTTTGTCAACTATTTCAACATCTTCTCTCCTCTTCACAATATCACATTCTTCACAATATCACATTCTTTTCTCTCTCTGTTTCTCGGCTAACGGCTTGAGAGGAGAATACGTACAACTAAGAGGTTAATATTCTTCTCACTGCTCCTTATCAACAAATTCCTTGGGTGGGGGCACATAAGGCTGCGCTCCTTGCTGCTACTGTCTGCTATAACCCTGTAATGTACGGTTAATCTCAGAACAAGAACAAACACATCAGGGGTAATGGGGAGCAACGGCCCGCCACCCAACAGATCCCCCGGGCAGCCCCCCCTCTGACCTTAACCAGTCCCCAACCCCTCTCGTGTATAGCAAACAGTAAACCACAAATACACTCACGACAGGACATTACACCTGCCACTCTTCGAACTGCAAAATTTCAGCAGGCTAAGGTAACCTCAGGGGCAGACAATTCCCCTTAAACCCAGTTTATAGTCATCATTACAGTTACTCCCAGAGGCCGACAGCTCATCTGGGGGTGAGACATCTGTAACTCTTTCAGACTGCGGGGGGCTCCAGCAGCTGAGATAACCCTCAAAGGTCCTCCAACCTGGTAACCGTTAACTTTTTTAAAGCATTGCCTATGGAGATTTTTAGGTACCGTAGTGTGTCGCCATTCCACGAGTGTGCGCAATTTCAAAGTATGACATGTTAGGTATCTATTTACTCGACGTAACATCATCTTTCACATTATACAAAAAAATTGGACTAACTTTCCTGTTTCGTTTTTTTTTTTAACTCATGAAAGTGTCTTTTTTGTGTTTGAAAGACCGCTGTGCAAATACCGTGCGACATAAAATATTGCAACGATCACTATTTTATTCTCTAGGGTCTCTGCTAAAAAAAGTATATACAGTGGGGACGGAAAGTATTCAGACCCCCTTAAATTTTTCACTCTTTGTTATATTGCAGCCGTTTGCTAAAATCATTTAAGTTCATTTTTTTCCTCATTAATGTACACACAGCACCCCATATTGACAGAAAAACACAGAATTGTTGACATTTTTGCAGATTTATTAAAAAAGAAAAACTGAAATATCACATGGTCCTAAGTATTCAGACCCTTTGCTCAGTATTGTTCATTGATATTTGTGCAACTTCACCTCATTCTCTAACATAGAAAAGAGCAATGGTTCCCCTAGGGTGGGATTTTAAAGGCACTACCACACAATTGGTACAATATAAGTAAAAAGAATAATTTTATTACATAACAAAGAAAAATATATAAAAATCAAAACAAATACTTACAATGTACACATATGTCAGAATAAATGTAAATATGGATACAAATAGGAATACAATGGAAAAAGGACCGTTATTGGAAGTGGGTAGGTCTCACTGAACCAACGCATTTCAGAGAATCCTTCATCAGGGTTCATTGAGTGAGAATTAGAATCTAGGGGATTACAGAGTAAAAAAGATGATTAATATTAAGTATAAAACACCCCTAGAGCAGACCAAGGAACATGGATATCACTTACTTCCAATATACTAACAATGCATAAGTATCCATATCATTAAAAGCAGCTTCATGGATGTCTCCCCGGCAGTGTCCACTTTGAGATTGATTCAAAAAAGTCCCCTAGGCTATGTCAAAAAATGCCAGAGGGAAAGTGCCCCCAATTGAGCTGAGGGTCACCGCGCCCTAAGACCAGGTGCGGTGTCTGTGTGCAGGCTGGGGTCCAGAAGGCTAAGGACCTGAGAACAAGAAAACACACATACAAGATGGGGGGGGTGAGAAAAAAGGAAAATTGATTAGAAGTCCTAAGGTATATCAAGATGAGACCAATATGTAAAAACAAAAGACAACCTACCTATTGTGAATGTTCAATTTAAATAGAAAATGGTGCACTACCATATATGAGTGTAACAATGAACTTATACCCAGTTCACCACATCCCTATAATACATTGCAACAAATAATGATAAAAAGAAGGAAACCCTGGGATGGTACGGGTGAATGGGAAGGGAGTAAGCAATGGGTAAATCAAGGTAAAGGAAAAAGAAACATACTAAATATTGTAATGGGTATGAGGAATGCCCAGAAATAGTAAAAGAAAAAAATACTTTATTAGAATATACAAAACATGGTTATAAAAGTAATGACCAATGCATACAAAATACCTAAACCACGCAAATGTGTATACTGGTAAGGGAAAGCATCCACATGCGTGGTATAAACTTCCCGGCGCATATTACATCCTCTCATATTACATCCTCCCCTCTTTGCATTGGTTGTTCCTCGTGGACGCTGGTGGTTTGACCTACCTCACCGTACCTAATTGGCATCAATGACCTCCTCCTGATATATATCAGCAAATCTCTATACCATCTTTGAGTTCAGACCTCCACTTTATATATATCCACACATGTGTTACTCATATCTGAATCTGCAATGAACCATGGTGATGTTGACCTGAAGTACCTGTTGGCAGACTGTCAGACCATAGCCTGTTGCTCTGTATGCAGCTAATTGTTTGAACTAGTAAGTCCCTATAATGCTATATACTATTTTGAAAAATTATGGCATATTTTGAGTTTTTATTAGTATTGCATCTTTATCATTCTCTTTTCATTTCATATACATGTTTTTTGTTTTTTTTTGTCTCCAATAATTCTGCTCCTCTACACCCTCTATACCTATGAGATATACTCATGATATGTATGTGTATATATGTACATATACTAATGACTGGTATGTTTTATCAATATACTTCCCCCAGATCATACAAAAAATCCTTACAGGAAACCCCTGAAGAAGGAACTGAATTTTTATTCCTATCCGAAACATGTTGGGCTCCTTTATACCACGCATGTGGATGCTTTCCCTTACCAGTATACACATTTGCGTGGTTTAGGTATTTTGTATGCATTGGTCATTACTTTTATAACTATGTTTTGTATATTCTAATAAAGTATTTTTTTCTTTTACTATTTCTGGGCATTCCTCATACCCATTACAATATTTAGTATGTTTCTTTTTCCTTTACCTTGATTTACCCATTGTTTACTCCCTTCCCATTCACCCGTACCATCCCAGGGTTTCCTTCTTTTTATCATTATTTGTTGCATTGTGAATGTTCAAGAATATATCCTTGAATGTTCAGGCATGGGGGGGGAATGGGAGTCTAGGCTCAAAACCAAAGTGCTGTAACCATCAGCTAACCCTGAGTCAGCTGATGGTTGTTTGGGTGGGACTGCCTCCAGGTACACCTCCATCCAGCTGATTCTTTTCAGGAATCAACTGATGGCTGTTCTCATGGGGTTTATATAACCCAGCTCATTCAAGCAGACCTTCAGATAGGATAGGGATGTTTGGTCTGTACTCCCCCATCTGGCTGCCCAAAGTAAGTGAAGCTTTTACAAATTCACTAGTTGTACCCATGTGATTTATTTCTTTTAAATCACGAATACTTTTGTGGGGCTTTTGTTCTGCCTCTTTTTTACTTTTTGTGAGACTTTTTTGAATTAATCTCAAAGTGGACACTGCCAGGGAGACATCCATGAAACAGCTTTTATTGATATGGATACTTATGCATTGTTAGTATATTGGAAGTAAGTGATATCCACGTTCCTTGGTCTTCTCTCTGTGTTTTTTTTTTACTTAATATTAATCATCTTTTTTACTCTGTAATCCCCTAGATGATAATTCTCACTCAATGAACCCTGATGAAGAATTCTCTGAAACGCGTTGGTTCAGTGAGACCTCCCACTTTCAATAATGGTCCTTTTTCCATTGTATTCCTATTTGTATCCATATTTACATTTATTCTAATATATGTGTACATTGTATGTTTTTGATTTGTATATATTTTTCTTTATGTAATAAAATTATTCTTTTTACTTATATTGTACCAATTGTGTGGTAGTGCCTTTAAAATCCCACCCTAGGGGAACCATTGCTCTTTTCTATGTATTTGGGATGTGGCACACCCATAGAATCTACTTCCTGTCAGATTCCTTTTTTTCCCCATTCTCTAACATAAGGGAAAATTTCCTTTTGTAAAGAGAAAATTCACTTAGCGTAGTGAATGAGTTGAAGTGATGCTGACCTCAAATCATTTTTCTTGCATGATTTGGTATTCTTTGAACAGTACATTTTCACTATATTTCACCTCATTTACTGGTGAGGTAAGAGTAAATTAAACAAAGTGAACAGGCTCTACTCCTTTAGTAAATCAGCTCAAAATCAACAAATCAGATTTAAAGACATGGCCCAATAAATAATTAGAGTATAACTGCAACACAAGAAATAAGTTTGAATATTAATAAAATTCTAGAGGGCTTAGTTAAAAAAAAATCAGACTTATATGCAATTGTAAAAACATACAAATTTAGAAGGATGCATTCGGCGACCAAAACAGATGCAGAAAAAAGATTCATATTCAGTACAATGAGAAATCTATCACACTGAAGTGTATAAAAAGAGAGAGCAGAGGAGAGATGATCACATTGTCACTAACGTACAGCGGACATGTTACTGATTGATATTCAGTGCCATATCGCAGAACTTTTTGTACATTCATGATGTATCAAATGAAGAAGTGTTTGTTATTTTATATGTATAGGATAAAAAGTCCCTTTTCATTGAACTTCTATAAAGTCTGGCTCTTTTGGATTGTCTTGTGGATGACATTATTCATAAAAAAGACTCAGAGTTCACCACCAATAAAGGATTTCCAGTTGGGGTACCCAGATGATGAAATTAGTCCGCGTTCACCACTAACAAAGGATTTCCAGTTGGGGTACCCACATGATGAAATGATATTCTATCGGGAGGGTGACCTTCTCATCGGAGGAGTCTTCACATTATCTAAAGGCACTGAAAATACAACATACATTGATGCAAGATCAGTTCTTTTTTGTGCTGAATAAGTAGCATTTTATAGTACTGATTTATATTTTTGCTTTGTCTGTCTTTTTTTCCAAATATGAAATATCACAACCAGTGACTAGAAATTGAAGTGATTGTAAGGGTTCGTTTTTTTTTTTTTTTTTTTTTTTTTTTTTACAGACATGTCATACTTACCTCCACTGTGCAGCTCGTTTTGCACAGAGTGGCCCCCGAACCTCGTCTTCTGGGGTTCCCCGGCGGCTCTCGCAGCTCCTCCCCACATCAGATAACCCCTTAGGAGAAGTGAGGGGTTGCCTTGCAAGCTCCCGAGTCCAGCATTCGGCGGCTATAGCCGCCGAATGTATGACTCTGCCCCGCCCCCTCCGACGCCCGCGTCATTGTATTTGATTGACAGCAGTGGGAGCCAATGGCTGCGCTGCTATCAATCTATCCAATCAAGAGCCAAGAAACCCCGGGCAGAGAGACAGTACATCCCTGCCGGGTCAAGTTCCAGGGCCTGGGTAAGTAAAACAGGGGGGGCTGGTCACTGCCAGGTGTTTTTTCACCTTAATGCATAGGATGCAATAAGGTGAAAAAAACACAAAGGTTTACAACCCCTTTAAAGGAATCCTGTGTGTACGGAGTAACCATTGTTTTTTTTTTTTTTTGTTCTTTTGTTTTAATACAATGTAGGAACCTGTACTGAGAAAGTATAGAGTTGTCATAGTTGACCTCTCATTCTGCAAAGAGTAGTTCCCTGGCTGATATGTTAATCCCCCAGATTCAGTTCTTCATGAACCTTAGACTTGAGACAATATGCAGATTAGGAATTGTGAGTTTACACTGACATTCACAATTTGCTGGCTTTTGCACTTCAGAAAGTATGAACCAAAGACAGCCGGGCAGATGGAGGTCAGCAATGGGGCCGCTGATAAGGGGAGGCCGCTGGTCCTCCTGTACCGGGCCCGCACTCCCTCAGTTCAACAAGGGGCCCTGCAGCTGAGGAGCGTCTTGCTCTCTCCCACTCTGGCTTTCTGCTACATTAGCAGCCGATCCACAGCCTCCTGTCAAACTGTCCCTGCACGGCTCAGTGTTTTGATGTCCTCTCTCCTTTCCTGAATCATCTTCTATTAACCGCGGTAAGTATGTTACCCCCCCTTCCAGATACTTGTCCTGCTCACATTCTCCCTTCTTAGTCTCATTGATTGTGCCCAGGTTAGTCTCCATGCAGTGACAGTCACTCCTGTACTCTTCCTGCGATCCGATCAAATCTGTCTCACAGTGGATCTCCTTCCTCCAACTGCCCCTAGCCTGTGTATTCTTTTCTGCTCTCCCTCCTCCAGCTCTGCCCCCCTGACCCAGTCACATCAGATCACCTACACTCAGGTCTTGTGTTTTCTATCTTATCTTATCCAGCACGGCTCACTATGTATGTAGCTGGGCTTTTGACTTCTCTCTTCTAGTCTGGTTCCTCCTCAGTTCTGCTACAAATCTCTCATTCCCCTATCCAATGTAAATTCTACACCCCTTCTACACTATCATCTCCCTTTACACACTCAGTTCCCATCTAAAAAAAATCTATGTATCACGCTGCTCAAGCACTTCTATTTAACCCTTTACTACAGTGGCGGCTGGTGCTCAAAATTTTTGGTGGGGCACAAACAAACTGAAAAATACTGAAAAAAAACCCCATCAATTGCAGCATCACTGTGCCCATCAATTGCAGCCATTGTGCCCATCAAATGCAGCCACTGTACCCATCGAATGCAGCCACTGTGCTTATCAATTATCAAGTGCAGCCACTTGTGCCCATCATATGCAGCCACTTGTGCCCACCATATGCAGCCACCTGTGCCCATCATATGCAGCCACTTGTGCCCAACAAATGCTGCCACTGTGTCCCCTGCCCACCCACTGTCTGCCCAGCACTTACCCCATCTTGGTGGCAGGTTAGGCAGTGGGTGATGGTGGCGAGCTGTGGGATGACTCCTGTGTCCTCCATGCTGTCCTCCATGCATCTGTTCTTGTTCTGCTAGGCTTCCAATAGGGGCACCTGTGCCTTCAGCCAATCAGGTGAGGGTATTAAACCCACGCTCCCTGATTGGCGGAGAGGTTCTGTGATGGACTGCGTGCGCAATGCTCAGTCTGGGTGGACTGCGAGGGCAATACTCTGCGCTTACAGTCCACCTTTTTTAAGCCTATTAGAGCCTATGGCTCCAATCAGGTGCTTCAAAAGACCACCCCTGCCGCTGGAATTCAGGCGCCCGGCGTCCAAAAAGGGGCCGAACGCCTGAATAGGAGTTGGCAGTGGCAGCCATGAATAGATTCATGCAATGCCACCCCTGGGGGAATCCAGCAATTGATACTCTGGCTGCATCGATTGGTGAGTGTTTTTTTTTTAACCTCTGGCCCCTCATACCAGTCGCCTCAAACATTCATCACTATGTCACATATATATTTTTCGGCTTTTTTAGATACATCAAACATGCATCAACCCTGAGGAAGCGAGCTACAGTCTTGCAGAAACGCGTCAGGTCTTTTGATACCTGTGCATACTGTATGACATTTATGCATGTTAATGTTAATTTTATCATGTGCAATCTTTTTTTCTAACTTCTTTTTTATTCGTTTTGTAAGACAACGTACAAATCAGAGCCTCTGGGCATATCGGGCTCAAAACAAACAAAAAAACTCAACAAAACATAAAGGTACATAATCTAATCTAACAAAGCAGCTGCTTAGCACAAAATATAGGATTATGAAGGAGAATAATCTATGGTACCAGTGATCATAATTGTCTATTGGTTAGAGGTATGTGCACCTTCAAAATCTGGCACACTTAAGTCACATTATCTCCAGAAAGCACAAGCCAGCATACACTTATATCCAAGAGGGCTTAATATCTCAGGCAGAAGCCATTGATGGGGTTTCAAGCCAGATATTCCAGACTTTAGAGAATTTATGAGGGCATCCATGGGAGAGGTATGTTGCCTTATACAGTGGTAACACAGTATTCCTTGAAAAAGTCACGTGTCAGTGATGTAACGCGGGGGAGGAGCTTAGGACGTTCAGTGCTGCAATACACCTGAAGGTTAACAGCAGCTGTTTCTCTATGGGAAACCTCGTCCACAGCGGCTGACTGCAATCTGCTTATTTGAATGCTTCTAATAGACCGGGAGTTTGTGAGTGTATCTCTTGTCTCTGTTTTGCTTATGTACTATCTAGTAAGTTCACTGCACAATGATCTATTTTTTCTTTGCTTGCTTTGCATAAAACCTTTATCCTGAGAGCCGAATCACCAGCAGTATAATTGCTGAAGTGGGATGCAAGAAAAACTAAATATCCTGGTACAAACGATCTAACCCAGTGAGTCAATCAATCTGGATTAAGGGAAGGAACTGTTTAATTATTTTTACTTTCTCCCGCTATTTATCTCTGCCTGGACATTGTACTCTGAGTGTCATTATTATTTTATTTATACTCACCGTCACATCACCAATTTGAAGATTTATTTTGGCAATTTTAACACATGTATTAGCACCATAATTATTTATTTATTTTATTCACATGTATGCATTTTTTATTCCTGGATTTAAGCTTAGTCGCAGCAGCATATTGTGCACTATTTATTTAAAGCGCATCAATTTTATACTTAGTACAAGTTAGATTGATGGGCGCCAGACACGTCTTGCAAAGAGATTTTATTTCTCTTAAACAGAACTTTGGGGGAGAGGGTTAGGGCCAGGACACCCTTAGGTTGTTGCAATGTTAATTGGCAGACTCCGAGACGTCTACAGGTAGACAGCCATGCAGGGAAAGGCATCCAGCAAGACGCCAAATCTGCAAGTGTAGGAATGCTGTCTTCTATGGTAACAGTCTTTAACAGTTTCTAACACAAGGTGTAACAGTTCTGTCACTTCCACTAAAATCACTTCTTGTAGTTCTTCAACATACTGAGCTCCCAGTCTCTCTCTCACTAGACTAGATGATTCACTGCCACTGAATCCCTTGAGCTCTTCCAATCTTCACAGTAGTATCTTCCTCAAGCGTCACCCCCGCCTCTCTCCTGGGTCCCTAGCTTGGCACTCCAGATACTTATCAAGCTTCACCCCACTGGTCTGCTCAGTCCCTGGCTTGACACACAAGGCTACTCTGCAAGCGTCAACTCCGCTGGCTGGGTCCCTGGCTTGACACATGCTGAAGTTTCCCGATTCTTCACCGTCCCCAGTTGGTGAGTCTACTGCTCCGATACTTGCTTCAGCTACTCACTGTGGTCCCTGGTAATAAGGTGGATGGTCCCTTAGTGGCGACAGCTTTCCCCTCTACCACAAACCATGACAGGTTCTCCGGCCGGCAGAACCGCCACCTCTGGTTGGACTGCAAGCCGCAATCCCAACCCTGAGCTGCTCTCTTGCTTCTGGATAGGCCCTCAGACAGCCTAGCAGCCAGATGTGCCCGGGATAGGCCCAAACTCCGGCCTAGCAGCCCAGGCAGTACAACAGACTTCCACCCAGACAGCCATCCAGGTGGCACAGAACCCCGATCACCTGACTCCACCCAAATATATAGGTTCTCCCAGCAGGCCAAGGGATTTAAAAAAAAACCCTGCCCATTGGCTGAGATGCCCCATATGCTCCTAATCTGTCCTTGCTTTGCCCTTTTCTTATCTAATGCCTCCAGGTACCCGGCCACCTAGTGGCAAAATAGAGAAGTGCAGCAATTTGAGACTTAGGGTGAAATGAATTGATCCCTAACAATGAGCCAAGGTAACTACACCGGCAGGTAAATTTAGGAGCAACCCTGCCTAAACATCAGGGTGCTACAATCTAAAGCCACAAGTATCCTGGCTGTTGCATCCCCTGGGGGAATTTGGAGATGAGTAAAAACTCTTCTTAAATTAATGTCCATAGATTTACCTGGCATAAATCCAGTTTGATCAATATCAATGAGGGTGGGGAGAACCCTGAGCACCCTGGTGGCCAAAACCTTGGTGAGTATTTTGAGGCCATAGTTTAATAGGGAAATAGATCTATAGGAAGAGCAGTGTTGGAGGTCTTTACCCGACTTTGGCAACAGCACAATGTGTGCTTGATACATGGTTTGGGACAGTGCGCCTATGTCTAGACATGCGGAATAAAGTACTTGCAGCTTAGGAGCTAATATGGAAGCGTATGTTTTATAAAATTCCCTTGGGATACCATCAGGTCCCAGAGTCTTATTATTATTAAAGGATCCAATAGCTGTTTCTATCCCAAGCACTGAGATTGATGCTTCTTGGCGAGGGGTAGGCAACCCCAGGCACTGGTGGCGCAAACGGCACACAAAGCCTCTTTTGCCGGCACTCAACTCCCTTCCCATCAGCAGAGCAGCGCACTAATGCGTTCTCTAACCTTGCTGTAGCTGCGATCGTCAGCTTTTTGTGATGGGGAAGAGATTGGGTGCAGTTCTGCTAGGGGGGTCGGTCCCTGTTTCCAGGAGGAAGACTGTCATTGGCCACTGATAAAGCCAATCACAGTCCTGTTAGCCCCGCCCACCATCTGGAGGAAGATGACTCACTTGGTTGCCACTACCAATCTCAGAAAGAAGGGATTTCACTGTGATTGAGAAAACCACAATCAGGTGACAGTTTGTGGAATTACTCTTCTGGGAACTTTATTGAAATTATTCTTGAACCTTTGCGTCACTTATTACTGAACCCCAGCACTCTGTGTCCCTTTAAGCCAGAGCTAGTATTCAGCTGAAAATTACACCCAACTTTTCCTGTGGTGCAGAGCGCCGCACTTTTTCTCATCTGCGGGGCCAAACTTATGATCCTGCACACAGGCCCTCTGCTTTCAGAAAATGGAAAGGTACAGAGGTGGGGCAGATGTGCAGAGGAGAAAGGAGTTACATCGGTGGAACACATGAGCAGGGGGTTACAGTGGTGGGACAGAAGAGCAGGGGGTACAGTGGTGGGACAGATGTGCAGGAGGTGCAGTTATGGGGCAGATGAGAAAGGGGGTTACGGTGGTGGGGCAGATGAACATATAAGTTCAGTGTTAGGATAGAAGAGAAGATGGTTCAGCGGTGAGACAGAAGAGCATGGGGGAACGGCGGTGGAGCAGATGTGCAGGGAGGTACAGTGGTGGGGCAGATGAGAAAGCCGGAACATTGGTGGGGCAGATGAGCAGGGGGTTACAGTGGTGGGACAGAAGAGCAGGGTGGTACAGTGACAGAACAGTTAAGCAGGGGGGTACACAGCTGAGGCAGATGTGCAGGGGGTTGCAGTGGTGGGGCAGATATGCAGGGGGTTCCAGTGGTGGGGCAGATATGCAGGGGGTTACAGTGGTGGGGCAGATGAGAAAGGGGGTACATTGGTGGGGTACATGAGAAAGGGTGTACATTGGTGGGGCAGATGAGCAGGGGGGTACAGTCAGTGGTGGGGCAAATGAGCAGGGGCTTACAGTGGTGGGGCAGATGTGCAGGTGGTTACAGTGGTGGGGCAGATGAGCAGGGGGGTACAGTAGTGAAACAGATTTGCAGGGGGGACAGTGATCTGAGGTGTGAAGGTGCATGAATTGGGGCTGATATGAGGCGTGAGAGTGCAGGATGTTAATTTCTCACTACTAAAGTAGTTTACAGCATTTTCATGATTGAGAGCATGAAGCTGACATTTTTTTGTTATACAATCAGCACGCTTAATTTCTTTGAAAACATTTTTCAGCACACTGTGCTCAAAAGGTTACCTACACCTGTTCTAGGCCTTCAACATCTTCTAGAGCCAGGGACAGTAAAGATAGAGTCTGAAACTCCTTTGTTAGGGAGGTTTCTGTTGGGGAGATAGCCCAGGCTATATAGTACCTCATAATAAGAATGGAATTCCACCAAAATAGCTGTTGGGTTGGTCAGCCAATCTCCAGTAGTGGACACAATAGCAGGCATAACAGTTTGCATATGGGGTTCTGCCACCAAGTTTGCCAACAACTTCCCATTTTTGTCCCCATATTTAAACTATTTACCAGCCATAATTTTGGCATCAGACTGAGTTCGGAAAGTATAGTGAAGAGATAATTCACGCCTGGCCTGGGCAAGTAGGGAAAACGATGCAGGGGAGGAGTTTGTTGTAAATGCCTTTGCTGCCTCAGCCTCCCCCTGCTCCAAGGTCTTAGTATGAGAGGAGATATCTCTCTTGGCTGCTTTGATAGCTGAAATGTATTCCCCTCTGATGGTGGCCTTAAACTCTTCCCAAACCATGGAATGGGAGGCAGAAGCCTCATTGTTCTCCCAACATTTGGGTAATTTGGGGGAAAAATTCTCCTCCACTGTGGCATCAAGGATCCAGCATGGTGCAAGTTTTCAGCCGCCCAGGTGCATCAATGTTGCTCTAAGGGCGCATGGTCGGATAGGCTAGCTGAAAGGTATTGCACCGCTTGAATAACTGATAAGACCAGAGCATCACAGAATAAAAAGTCTATACGAGATCCTGAACCATGAGTGGATGAGAGATGGGAAAATGCTTTAAGCCCTGAATGCTTCCATCGCCAGGTCTCAGTAAAGCCCATGCCCTCAACCCAGGCAGGGTGAGGGGAGCGGGCAGGATTAGAAGTAATCAGTGTTGGAAACAAACTTTAGTGGCTTCATCCCAACCCTCTTCCATAAGCCTGGGAACCAGTGCAAGCCATTTATGATGAGAAATCTGGAATGGGTTTGACCTGGCCGCTTGAAGGTGATTGTAAGTAGTGACTAACTTTGTGATATCTGGATCAGACATTAAAATCTCAAAGGGAGTTTCCGGGAACTCCAAGGTCAAATCTCCAAACTGCATCCTGACAGCATGGCGAAGCAACAGATATTTAAAGAAAAATTGATTGGCCTTCAACTCCTCAAAAGAGGAAAAAATATTATCCTGAAAAACGTGATAAATGGGTAACCCCCAAATAACCCCACCAGGAGTCAGGGTGGTTCCGGAGCTCATGGAAATTTTGGTTATGGCACACATCCACTGCTGAGTACCTGGACCTTTGAGAAGCAGTGGACCTATGGATCTCATCCTGTAGCGAGTGACTAGAACCATAAAAGGCCATCAACAAGGTGTGGCAGGATTGGGGGAGGTTGAATAAGGCCATTCATAAGCAAAAGTAAGTTGCAATGCTACAAAGTATTTAAGATGATTAGGGCAGGCTAAACCTCATTCCAACTTAGAAGTTTGTAGGGAGTACTTGGCAATATGAGGCTGAGCCCCATTCCAAATAAAATAGGACAGGACAGACCCAATACTGTGTAAAACCTTCTTGGGTGCAAAGACTGGGGAGGCTCGAAACACATACAAAAATTTAGGCAAAAAAATAATTTTAAATATATTAATTTGACCAATTCAATTGAGAGGAAGGGAGGATCACGTACGGGGCCTGGTCTCCATTTGATTGATTATAGGGGGGGGACATTTCAGGATTCAAACCTGGTAAGATCAGAATGAATTTGTACACCTAAATATCAAAAGTAGTGGAAATTTGTAGATTGAATCTGCGTAAGTAATCATAGGGCAACTGGGGACCAATAGGGAAAGCCACAGACTTATCCCATCCTACCTGTAAGCCAGGAACACCCTCAAACTTCTCCACCACACACATAAGATTACAAAATGAGGCTTCAGAACCTTCAAGATATAACAAGGTATTGTCTGTGTAGAAGGAGATTTTCTCCTCCAGAGGGCCACAGCAGATACCCTCCACGGCTGATGTTTGTCAAACCGCCAGAGCAAAAGGCTTAATGGCCAGTGCAAATAGAAGTGGCAATAGAGGGCAGCCTTGCTGTGTGCCTCTCCGGAGGGAAAAAGTTGAAAATATGCCTTTCTTAGTACACACCCGCACCTTGGGGTTGGTATACAGAAGGCGGACCCATTGGATAAACTGAGGGCCGAAGCACCATATGGTTTCCCACAGGAATGGTAAACACACAGCATCAAAAGCCTTTTGCACGTATAATGATAGCACCAACCCATTACGTTGGGAAGGAGTAGCCCTATGGAGATGTAGATATAACCGACAAATATTGTTGAAGGTTCTCTTCCAGGCATAAACTCCAGTTTGATCTGAATGAATAGGAGACAAAATTACCTTATGTAACCGTGAGGACAATACTTTGGCCAGCACTTTGATATCACTATTGAGTAAAGAATTGGGATGATAGTACCCACACTGCAGTTTATCTTTAGCCGGTTTGGGCAATACTACAAGAAGCGCCTAAGTTATAGAGCCTGAAAGCGTACCTGACTTAAAACCTTCACCAAAAAAGTCATGCAGGAGCAGGGCTAACACATACCAATAGGTCTGGTACTACTCAGCTAGCAAACCATCCATTCCATACTGGAAAGAAAAAGCCAACAATTCACCTATATATCTATTCTTAGTCTGCTACTAAGTTGGCGGGTTTGCATGTGCTTCAGAGAAGTGCAGCTACCTTATTAAGATGGTGTGGGCTTCCCAGCTACTATATGTGTTTCAAAACTCACCTATATGGATACCACGTAAATGGTTCTCCCAAATTGACTCTCAGTTCAGAGCGTTAATATGGCGTAATAAGACATCCAGAATCAGTTTATCTACACTACAATTTGGGAAGGATCAGGGCGGACTTGCTATTCCACACGCAAGACATTATTACATTGCCTCCCAAATTCAGCACCTGGGGGTGTGGGGAATGGAGGACACTCTGGATCCTGTCTGAAACTGGTTGGCGCCCTGGGGTTCCCCCAGTCCGTGCTGACATACCTTATGGTCATATGTTAGACGGGCTCTGGGTGTTCGGGGAAGCTGTCCTTACACACCTACACCCCAGCTGCAGGACTTTCAGGATTGGGAAAAAGCGTGAATGTTTTATATGGTACAATTATATACTGGCTCAGTATTTAAGTCCTTTGCGGAATTACAAAGAGAGTTTGCCCTTCCTCGGACCCAGTTCTATAAGTACCTGCAACTTAAACATGCAGTTCAGACTCAGGCACAAAATATTACACTCACCCATACTGAGCATTTCTTAATGCATGGGATCCTATTAGAGTAAGATAAAAGGGGGATGATCTCTAAAGTAGTGTTTCTCAACTCCAGTCCTCGAGGCGCCCCAACAGGTCATGTTTTCAGGATTTCCCACAGATGAAACAGCTGTGGTAATTACTAAGGCAGTGAAACTGATCAAATCACCTGTGCAAAATAATGGAGAGCCTGAAAACATGACCTGTTGGGGAGCCTTGAGGACTGGAGTTGAGAAACATTGCTCTAAAGGATATACTATATTACTTCAATCCACACATGATGCCTCTAAACTCCCATGTATAAAGGGATGGGAAAAGGACTTGGGACCTATAGATGGGGAGGTGTGGGATGCATGTCTGACCCATGCCCCGTTGGTGTCGGTTTCAACTTCTCAAAAATGATCTCACATTTATTTACTGCATAAGGCATACAGAACGCCAGTTCAGCTTCAAATGTGAGAAATGTGAGAGAGATAATAAGGGCCTTGATATATATGTTCTGGAGATGCCCAAAACTGTTCCGGTATTGGTCTGATATTATTACCCCAATCTCACAGGTGTTTCAATTCCGCCTCCCACACGATCCTATAGTATGTTTACTAGGTGCCCTAGAGAAGGAGCTCCTCCCACCACAAGAACATTTAGCAGTGATACATCTACTCTATATTGCTCGTAAATGAATAGCCCGTTATTAGATCACACCTCAATTACCCACCTGGAGCCAGTGGATTGAACAGGTTAATAACATGCTAATATGAGAAAAACTTGCATACATGCACAGGAAGGTACCTAACAAATTCTATAAAATGTGGCAGTCCTGGTTGAACTCATTGGGTCTGGCACCCCATCAAGTGGTTAGGGATAGGCTTTTGCAGGGGATTTGATAGATCAGTTTAAGTTCAGGCAATGTGTACAGTACCTTGGCTGGAAACACCTGGACGATTTATGGTCATGCACGTTTGGGTTATCACTATTAGGCCTTGTTTAATGGCTTTTTGACATTCTTTTTCTTTATCTTTTTGTTTCTACAATTGTGTTGTTCTTACCTTAATCCAGGTTATGATAATACGTCACTGTCTATATTGACTGTACTTACAGTATTACTCTCTGTAATAGTATATCTCTCTGCTTTACTTATTGTGAAGTGAATTTTAATCTTGTATGCAATAGACTCTAGTAGATGGATATACAGTACATGCTGTTACATTTCCTAACTGGATGTTCATTATTTCTTTAATAATTTTTTTTTTTTCTGATTAAAAAAAAAGAGAAGTGCAGCTGCTCATGCAGCCTTCTTTTTAATGGGATCTCTGCCATTGATAGGGAAACAATACACCGGGCAAGCTGTCATCCCTTTCCTGAGGAAGTGGTCCTGCTGCAAAATGCATTGAGAATTCTGAGGGGGTTCCTCATCACTTCTGCATATGACCTACACACCATGACTTTCTGCCAGGGTACTGCCCATAATTTAGATAAATATTCTGGGTTTTACTAGATTTCCACTTCATTTACCTCATAGAGGAGCACAGTGGCTTATTGGACTTAGTCTGTCTTGCAACATTAGGGTCATCGGTTTCAATCCCAACCATGACACTATCTGCAAGGAGTTTGTGCATTGACTGTGCATTTCCTCCAACAGTCCAAAGACATATTTGTAGCTTATTTGGCTCTGGACTAAATTGGTCATAGTGTATGTATGCATGTGGGAATTGGGACTTAAAGTAATTGTAAAGCTAAGTTTTTTTTTAAAATAACAAACATGGAATGCTTACCTCCACTGTGCAGTTCATTTTGCACAGAGTGGCCCCGATCCTCGAATTCTGGGGTCCCCTGGCGGCCCTGGTAGCTCCTCCCGCATTGTATAACCCCTTAGAAGCGCTCCCCCAGGGGGTTACCTTGCGGGCGTGCTCCCGAGTCCAGCATTTGCGTCCATAGACGCAAAATGCCAGGCTCGGCCCCGCCTACCGGTGCACCCGTCATTGGATTTGATTGACAGCAGTGGAAGCCAATGGCTGCACTGCTATCAATCTATCCAATCAAGATCCGAGACAACGGGCAGCGTGGGAATTACAGGACTCAGGTGTGTAAAGCGGGGGGGCTGGGGTGCCAGGGGGCTGGTCAGTGACAGAAGTTTTTTCACCTTAATACATAGGATGCATTAAGGTGAAAAAACATGAGGGTTTATTATTATTATTGTTATTATTATTATTATTATACAGGATTTCTACAGCGCCAACAGTTTACGCAGCGCTTTACAATATAAAAGGGAGACAATACAGTTATAATACAATAGAATACAAGAGGTGAGATCGTGAGCTCCTTGGGGGCAGGGACTGTTGTGAATGAACAATATACTATATGTAAAGCACTGCGTAAATTGTATTCACTATATAAATACCTGAAATAAATAAATGTCATTGTCATTGTCTGTCTGCTTGTCATAAGATTCTCATTTACGAACACTCCCTATCTTGGGGTGTTGATATCACCTATCGATCGAACTTCAATTCTGTTGTATTTTTGAATTCTACATATTCTCCTATGTGGGGTCTCTTAAAGTGATGCTAAACCCACACTGTTTAATTTGCATTGTCCCTTCTATGTCTGTATGTGGATGATGACACTGCAATTATTTAAATAAAAAAACAAATACATCTAAGTACCCTTTTGCCAATTGATATAGAGCTGTCACCCAGAGCTTTCTCAGCTTGTCTGTAAGGAAAAATAAACAGGAGGAGCTTTTAGCTGCTAGTCACATGTTCAAAAAAACCCAAAAAACAGCCTTTGGAATACAAAGTAAAAATAAATAATTAAAATCACTAATAAATTGTTTTAAATTGTCATACAGATATATTTATATTTGAAATCACATTTTTATTATTATTATTTTTATTTTTTTTTAGCCATAATGCGCTGTGGGCGGATTTCTGCCAGTCACACGCCCCTCCAGTCTGAGCCTTAGAATAACAAGGAGGTGAAGCTTCTATAAATCTACATGTAATATCCCGCCCCCAGTGTGTTTAGCTTGTTAGTGGGCATGGAGGAGGAGAGAGAGGGAGTGGGCTGTAATTTACCACTGTTTATACACCTACATGTGTGACTCTATAGTCACATGGGCTGCTCAGATGTGATAGGGAGGAAATGCTTAGTATAGAAACTTAATACTTACTTACTTAACCCCTTCACTGCCCCCTAGTGGTTAACCCCTTCACTGCCAGTGTCATTTACACAGGAATCAATGCATTTGTATAGCACTGATTGCTGTGTAAATGACAATGGTCCCAAAAATGTGTAAAAAATGTCTGATGTGTCTGCCATTATGTCCCGATAAAAATCGCAGATCGCCGCCATTACTAGTAAAAAAAAAAAATAAATAAAAATGCCATAAAACTATCCCGTATTTTGTAGACGCTATAACTTTTGCGCAAACCAATCAATAAATATGTAGAAGAATACGTATCTGCCTAAACTGAGGAAAAAAGTGTTTTTTTATATATTTTTTGGGGATATTCATTATAGCAAAAAGTAAAAAATAATGCGTTTTTTTTTCAAAATTGTCGCTATTTTTTTTGGTTATAGCGCAAAAAATAAAAACTGCAGAGGTTCAAATACCACCAAAAGAAAGCTCTATTTGTGGGGAAAAAAGGACGTCAATTTTGTTTGGTAACCACGTCGCACGTCCGCGCAATTGAAAGTTAAAGCGACGCAGTGCCGAATCGCAAAAGGTGCTCTGGTGTTTGGCCAGCCAAATGGTCCGGGGCTTAAGTGGATAAGCTGCCCAGTAGAATTTTGTTCAAAGATATTATTTTATGAAATTTGATTTTTTTTTATGGTTGGTGGGGTCAAATTGACATTAATTTCTCATTCGTTCATTGTCAGACAGCCTTCTTTTTTCAGAACCATAGGGTTATATTGCCCCCTACAGGAGTAGGACACTAGGCAGAAAAAAGACTTGGCTCCGCCTTTGGGCATTCCCAGGTGATATATACCCCCCTCTCTGCTATATTCCTTCAGTTTTTTCTGCCTAGTCAGGAGTAAGGACCTACTTCCCTGCTGGGATCTCTTGTCCTGGCAATTTTTATTTTTTAGTTTGTTTTTTTTTTTCCTGGATTTTTCTGGCCAGATCTACAATCAACTGCTGGGCTGGGCGACGGGCTGGACATTCAATCCAGTGGACACCCCAGTCTGGCCAGCAAGCGCGTGCAGACCACAGCTAAGCGCTAGGTTGGCCGAGACATAGCCCCACTGGATGGGGGCTGGCCCTGCGAGTTAAACATCTTGCGAGGTCACATATGACTGGGTCTCGGCTCGAGTTGCAGCGTCCCACATGGGCGACAGCCCCCCACTCTGGTGGCGAGGATGTTCTGTCTGGAGCGGTGCCAGCTTGGTCCTGGTATGGTGGGTAAATGTCCCCCTTTCCTTTTAGGGGATTTGTAAGTGAAAAATGAAAACCTCCAGATTTTTAGAGAAATGTTTGCGTACATTCGATTTCACCAAGGTGTAATGTAAAATTGACAAAATCTGAAATTGAATATCAAATACTTACCGCAAGTTTAACTCTTAAGTTTTAGCCCTTGAGCCAGCACTAAGTTCTGTAACTAGCACTCTGAACAGGCGGGCAGGTGTGCTGACATGGAGCCTGTCAGCAAAGGAAAATTGCGAGTATTTGATATTCAACTTTCCATTTTCCTGACAGCTCCATGTCAGCACACAGATGGGAAATAACTAGAGAGAACACCGGGTGGGTATGCTTGCAGAATAATTTTAACCAATGTGAAACAGAGCCCATAACACTGTAGTTAGGGTAGCTGGCTCAATACAATAGTGAGAAAGGAAGGTATGTCTTGAGGACCAAGTGGCCGCCTTGCAGATAGTTTTCATGAACACACAATTCGCTGCTGCCCAGGACGTAAAAATGCTGCGAGTAGAATGTGCCCTGATGTCATCTGGCCATGCCAACCCCTTCTTCTTATAGGCCAAGGCTAAAGCTTTAACTAACCAGGAAGCGATCAGCCTGCTGGATGCTGTTGAGCCCCTGCTTGATCCCATTGGCACCACAAAGAGGTGATCCGAAGACCTAAGGGAGGATGTGGCCTCTACTCTATACAAGATCTTAAGGCTCTCCCAATGTCTAGAGGACTGACTTGGCTATCTCCATCCAAGAAGAATGTTGGTAGAATGATTTCCTGATTTAGATAGGACCACTCTGTCCAGCTAAATAGTTGTAAAAGGCTCCCTGCAGCCCAGGGCTGTCATCTCTGAGACTCTCCTTGCGGAGGGGAAGGTGAACAAAAGGGCTGCTTTTAAGGATAGATGCCAAAGGGACATATTTTGTCAGAATTTACCTGAGGCCAGAACGTCCAGGACCAAGGGCAGGTCCCACTTAGGAAAGCAACGTTTTCTTGGAGGCTTTAACCTCAGGACTGCTTTGAAAAATTGAATTACAAGGCTATTGGAGGCCCACCGAATCCCTGTGAAGGCAGACAGGGCAGAAACATGACCCCTAAGAGTACTCAGACTTGGGTTCATATTGAGACCTTTTTGAAGAAAGTCGAAAATATTACTTTTTTGGGTAGAAGAAGGAGAGAAGCCTTAGGCGGAGTAAAGTCCTGGAACTTGATCCACACCTTCTTTTAAGTTGCATTAGTGCTTGGTTTCCTAGAATTTAGCAGGGTACCAATTAGACACGTGCAATTCGTTTAGTTCCAAATTTTTTTTCTTTAACAAACTTTGACTAACTCCGAAATTTGCTAAATTTTCAATTACCGAAATGTCCGAATTTCGGAATTTCATCTATTTGCCATCAGTTCCACCCATCAGTGCCCATCAGTCCTGCCTATCAGTGCACATCAATACTGCCTATGAATACCCATCAGTGCCCATCAGTGCTGCCTATCAATGCCCATCAGTGCCGCCTATTAGTGCCCATCAGTGTCACCTATCAGTGCCCATCAGTGCCGTCTATCAATGCCCATCGGTGCCACCTATCAGTGCCCAACGGTGCTGCATATCAGTGCCTCCTCATCAGTGCCCATCAGTGCCACCTTATCAGTGCCACCTCATCAGTGCCCATCATTGCCATCTCAACAGTGCCCATTAGTGCAGCCTCATCAATGCCCATCAGTGAAGCAGAAAGCTCAATTTTATAACAGAAACAAAGAAAACTTTTTTTTTCAAAAATTTTGATCTTTTTTAGTTAGTTTAGCAAAAAATAAAAAAACAGTGGCAATCAAAAACCATCAAAAGAAAGCTCTATTTGTGGGAAGAAAATGATAAAAATTTAGTTTGAGTTCAGTGTTGCATGATAGTGCAATTGTCATTCAAAGTGTGACAGGGATGAGCTTCGAGTTCGAGTCAAACCCATATTCACTCGAACATCGCATGTTCGACTGTTCATCGAATTGCGAACGATATGGGCTGTTCACGCCAAATTCGAGTGGCGCGTCACAGCCCATAATTCATTGCGGCATCGCAGTGCATTGCTGGCTGATGATTGGCCAAGCATGCACTATGACCCGCATGCTTGGCCAATCACAGCGCCGTCTGTACAGAGAGCCATAATTGGCCAAAACCAGGGTGGCTTTGGCCAATTATGGCTCAGGTGGTTTAGTACACGCCCCGCACTATATAAGGCCGCCTGCACATCGGCCCTGTGTAGTGTGTTCCGGCGTTGAGAGAGAGATAGAGAGAGAGAGACAGTGTCATTTGATTTAAGTTAGATAGAGTAGGCAGGCGAGTCAGTTAGCTGCACTTACAGTGTATTGTGTATATATATATATATATATATATATATATATATGCATCCTAGGTGTTGTGTATATATATATATATATATATATATATATATATATATATATATATATATATATATATATATATATATATATATATATATATATATATTATATATATATATATATACACACTGTATTTAGTTTAGCTAGATCCGTTCCTGTTATTCTCTTCCTACTAACAGGCAGGCAGGTGTTTTTACAGTATTTACAATATTTACAGTTAGTGTACTGTGTCCTTTGCACAGTGTGCACCTAAAGTTACCTGAAGAAAATTGGTGGTATTCTTCTGATCCTATTAGTACCACAGGCAGCTGCAGTATTTACAGTTAGTGTAGTGTGTCCTCTGCACAGTGTGCACCTAAAGCTACCTGAAGAAAATTGGTAGTGTTCTTCTGATCCTATTAGTACTGCAGGCAGCTGCAGTATTTACAGTTAGTGTAGTGCGTCCTCTGCACAGTGTGCACCTAAAGCTACCAAAAGAAAATTGGTGGTGTTCTTCTGATCCTATTGGTACCGCAGGCAGCTGCAGTATTTACAGTTAGTGTAGTGCGTCCTCTGCACAGTATGCACCTAAAGCTACCTGAAGACAATTGCTGTTGTTCTGATCCTATTAATATCACAGGCAGGCAGCTGCAGTATTTACAGTTAGTGCACTACATCCTCTGCACAGTGTGCACCTAAAGCTACCTGAAGACAATTGCTGTTGTTCTGATCCTATTAATACCACAGGCAGGCAGCTACAGTATTTACAGTTAGTGTACTGTGTCCTCTGCACAGTGTGCATTTAAAGCTACCTGAAGAAAATTGGTGGTGTTCTTCTGATCCTATTAGTACCGCAGGCAGCTGCAGTATTTACAGTTAGTGTAGTGCGTCCTCTGCACAGTGTGCACCTAAAGCTACCTGAAGAAAATTGGTAGTGTTCTTCTGATCCTATTAGTACTGCAAGCAGCTGCAGTATTTTTTAGTTAGTTAACGAAGAAAACTTTTTTTTCAAAAATTTCGATTTTTTTAGTTAGTTTAGCAAAAAATAAAAAAACAGTGGCAATCAAAAACCATTAAAAGAAAGCTCTATTTGTGGGAAGAAAATGATAAAAATTTAGTTTGAGTTCAGTGTTGCATGATCATTCAAAGTGTGACAGCGCTGAAAGCTGAAAATTGGCCTGGGCAGGAAGGGAGGAAAGTGCCCTGTATTGAAGTGGTTAAGGTTTGAGATATGTCTTCCTCTGCTTCTATGCCTCCAAAACTGCCAGAATCCTCCTCATTCTCCTCTTGTGTGTTCTGTGGCATCACAAGAATGGTGTCTGCATAAAGCAGGCCTTGAGAGGAAAGGGAGTCCTCCTCTTCCTCCCACTGCTCTGCCTCCAGTGCCTTGTCCATATTGCCACTGGGGATGAGCTTCGAGTTTGAGTCGAACCCATATTCACTCGAACATCGCATGTTCGACCGTTCGTCGAATTGCGAATGATATGGGCCGTTCACGCCAAATTCGAGTGGCGCGTCATAGCCCATAGTTCACTGCGGCATCGCAGTGCATTTCTGGCTGATGATTGGCCAAGCATGCACTATGACCCGCATGCTTGGCCAATCACAGCGCTGTCTGTACAGAGAGCCGTAATTGGCCAAAACCAGGGTGGCATTGGCCAATTATGGCTCAGGGGGTTTAGTACACGCCCCACACTATATAAGGCCCCCTGCACATCGGCCCTGTGTAGTGTGTTCCGGCGTTGAGAGAGAGATAGAGAGAGAGAGAGAGAGAGAGACAGTATCATTTGATTTAAGTTAGATAGAGTAGGCAGGCGAGTCAGTTAGCTGCACTTACAGTGTATTGTGTATATATATATATATATATATATATATACATATATATATATATATATATATATATATATGCATCCTAGGTGTTGTGTATATATATATATTTATATTTATATATATATATATACACTGTATTCAGTTTAACTAGATCCGTTCCTGTTATTCTCTTTCTACTGACAGGCAGGCAGGTGTTTTTACAGTATTTACAGTATTTACAGTTAGTGTACTGTGTCCTTTGCACAGTGTGCACCTAAAGCTACCTGAAGAAAATTGGTGGTGTTCTTCTGATCCTATTAGTACCGCAGGCACCTGCAGTATTTACAGTTAGTGTAGTGTGTCCTCTGCACAGTGTGCACCTAAAGCTATCTGAAGAAAATTGGTGGTGTTCTTCTGATTCTATTAGTACCGCAGGCAGCTGCAGTATTTACAGTTAGTGTAGTGCGTCCTCTGCACAGTGTGCACCTAAAGCTAACTGAAGAAAATTGGTGGTGTTCTTCTGATCCTATTAGTACCGCAGGCAGCTGCAGTATTTACAGTTAGTGTACTGCGTCCTCTGCACAGTGTGCACCTAAAGCTACCTGAAGACAATTGCTGTTGTTCTGATCCTATTAATACCACAGGCAGGCAGCTACAGTATTTACAGTTAGTGTAGTGCGTCCTCTGCACAGTGTGCACCTAAAGCTACCTGAAGAAAATTGGTGGTGTTCTTCTGATCCTATTAGTACCGCAGGCAGCTGCAGTATTTACAGTTAGTGCAGTGCGTCCTCTGCACAATGTGCACCTAAAGCTACCTGAAGACAATTGCTGTTGTTCTGATCCTATTAATACCACAGGCAGGCAGCTGCAGTATTTACAGTTAGTGTACTGCGTCCTCTGCACAGTGTGCACCTAAAGCTACCTGAAGACAATTGTTGTTGTTCTGATCCTATTAATACCACAGGCAGGAAGCTGAAGTATTTACAGTTAGTGTACTGCGTCCTCTGCACAGTGTGCACCTAAAGCTACCTAAAGACAATTGCTGTTGTTCTGATCCTATTAATACCACAGGCAGGCAGCTGCAGTATTTACAGTTAGTGTACTGTGCCCTCTGCATAGTGTGCACCTAAAGCTACCTGAAGAAATTTGGTGGTGTTCTTCTGATCCTATTAGTACCACAGGCAGGCAGCTGCAGTATTTACAGTTAGTGTACTGTGTCCTCTGCACAGTGTGCACCTAAAGCTACCTGAAGATAATTGCTGTTGTTCTGATCCTATTAATACCACAGGCAGGCAGCTACAGTATTTACAGTTAGTGTAGTGTGTCCTCTGCACAGTGTGCACCTAAAGCTACCTGAAGAAAATTGGTGGTGTTCTTCTGATCCTATTAGTACCACAGGCAGGCAGCTAGACTATTTACAGTTAGTGCAGTGCGTCCTGCTCACAGTGTTCTGCTAAACCTACAAGTTAGTGGGGTGCATCCACCTCACAGTGTTCAGCTAAACCTACAAGCTAGTGGGGTGCGTCCTGCTCACAGTGTTCAGCTAGATCCGTTTCTGTTATCTTCTTACTAACAGGCAGGCTTGTCTTGTTACAGTAAATACAGCTACCTGAAGAAAATTGCTGGTGTTCTTTTGATCCTATTAGTACCACAGTCAGGCAGCTAGACTATTTACAGTTAGTGCAGTGCGTCCTGCTCACAGTGTTCTGCTAAACCTACAAGTTAGTGGGGTGCATCCACCTCACAGTGTTCAGCTAAACCTACAAGCTAGTGGGGTGCGTCCTGCTCACAGTGTTCAGCTAGATCCGTTTCTGTTATCTTCTTACTAACAGGCAGGCTTGTCTTGTTACAGTAAATACAGCTACCTGAAGAAAATTGCTGGTGTTCTTTTGATCCTATTAGTACCACAGTCAGGCAGCTAGACTATTTACAGTTAGTGCAGTGCATCCTGCTCACAGTGTTCCGCTAAACCTACAAGTTAGTGGGGTGCGTCCTGCTCACAGTGTTCAGCTAAACCTACAAGTTAGTGGGGTGCATCCACCTCACAGTGTTCAGCTAAACCTACAAGCTAGTGGGGTGCGTCCTGCTCACAGTGTTCAGCTAGATCCGTTTCTGTTATCTTCTTACTGACAGGCAGGCTTGTCTTGTTACAGTAAATACAGCTACCTGAAGAAAATTGCTGGTGTTCTTTTGATCCTATTAGTACCACAGTCAGGCAGCTAGACTATTTACAATTAGTGCAGTGCGTCCTGCTCACAGTGTTCTGCTAAACCTACAAGTTAGTGGGGTGCGTCCTGCTCACAGTGTTCAGCTAAACCTACAAGCTAGTGGGGTGCGTCCTGCTCACAGTGTTCAGCTAGATCCATTCCTGTTATCTTCTTACTGACAGGCAGGCTTGTCTTGTTACAGTATTTTAAAGAAAATTGCTGGTGTTCTTTTGATCCTATTAGTACCACAGTCAGGCAGCTAGACTATTTACAGTTAGTGCAGTGTGTCCTGCTCACAGTGTTCTGCTAAACCTACAAGTTAGTGGGGTGCGTCCTGCTCACAGTGTTCAGCTAAACCTACAAGTTAGTGGGGTGCATCCACCTCACAGTGTTCAGCTAAACCTACAAGTTAGTGGGGTGCGTCCACCTCACAGTGTTCAGCTAAACCTACAAGCTAGTGGGGTGCATCCTGCTCACAGTGTTCAGCTAGATCCGTTCCTGTTATCTTCTTACTGACAGGCAGGCTTGTCTTGTTACAGTATTTTAAAGTAAATTACTGATGTTCTTTTGATCCTATTAGTACCACAGTCAGGCAGCTAGACTATTTACAGTTAGTGCAGTGCGTCCTGCTCACAGTGTTCTGCTAAACCTACAAGTTAGTGGGGTGCGTCCTGCTCACAGTGTTCAGCTAAACCTACAAGTTAGTGGGGTGCGTCCACCTCACAGTGTTCAGCTAAACCTACAAGCTAGTGGGGTGCGTCCTGCTCACAGTGTTCAGCTAGATCCGTTTCTGTTATCTTCTTACTGACAGGCAGGCTTGTCTTGTTACAGTAAATACAGCTACCTGAAGAAAATTGCTGGTGTTCTTTTGATCCTATTAGTACCACAGTCAGGCAGCTAGACTATTTACAGTTAGTGCAGTGCGTCCTGCTCACAGTGTTCTGCTAAACCTACAAGTTAGTGGGGTGCGTCCACCTCACAGTGTTCAGCTAAAGCTACCTGTAGAAGGTTGGTGGTGTTCTCATACTACAGGCAGGCAGTTGATTTTGCTAGCTGCAGTATCAGTACATATATATATATATATATATATATATATATATATATATATCCCAGCTTAGTGCAGCTACAGGCCATTAGTATGTCTGGAAGGCCAAGAAGGAGAGGCAGACAGTCACAAGCCAATAAGAGAGGGCAAGCAGGCTCTGTGTCTAGTGCTGGTCGTGGAGACGGTGCATCCTCATCAGCACGTGGCCATGGGACACGCTTGGCCTTTTTTTCGTCAGCTGGCCATGTTGAGCCGCAACATGCGGAAGACTTGGTCGAGTGGATGACCAAGACGTCCTCATCCTCCTCATCCTCTCTCACCCATGCCCAGGGTACTTTGTCTGGCAAAGCAGCGGCCTCTTCCCTCGGCTCAATGTCATCAGTGACTCCTTCCCTAGCCCCACCATGTCCTCCTGAGGAGTCCCTCGAACTGTTTGACCACAGTGTTGGGTACATGCTCCAGGAGGATGCCCAGCGTTTGGAAGGCTCTGATGATGATACTGAGCACGATGAAGGCAGTAACACGAGCACGGACAGAGGGGGTGCCCAAGAAGGACAGCAATCTGGCAGTCATGCTCCCCCTGCTGCAGCATACTGCCAGGTCTGCTCCAGTGATGAGGAGGGAGGGGATGATGAGGTCACTGACTCAACGTGGGTGCCTGATAGGAGAGAGGAGGAGGAGGAGGCGGCACATCACCAACGAGGCAGGATGCCCTCCACGGGCCAGCCTAAGGGCAGCACATTGACTGCATCACACCCCAAAGCTCCACATGTGCAGGGCGCTGCAGTCTCTGCGCGTTATTCAAAAAGTTCTTTGGTGTGGGCCTTTTTTGAGACGAGTGCATCAGATCGCACCGCTGCTATTTGCAACATATGTCTCAAGCGTATCTCGCGTGGCCAAAACATCTCTCGCTTGGGTACCACATGCTTGACCAGACATATGTTGACCTGCCATGCAGTTCGTTGGCAAGCGTATCTAAAAGACCCACACCAAAGAACAAAGAGGACCTCTGCTTGCTCCTCATCAGCTGAGATTTCCAACCCCACTAGACCTTCAGTCCTCTCTGAGACCTGCACTGAGAGGAATGAAGGTGTAGAATTAGGTGTGTCACAGCCACGTACTTGTGGGCAATCTGATTTTGGTACACCGACGTCAGATTGTACCAGGCAAATTTCCCTGCCCCAGCTGCTGCACCGCCGAAAGAAGTTTGCTCCCAGCCATCCACATGCCCAACGGTTGAATGCTAGCTTGGCAAAATTGCTAGCACTTCAACTGCTGCCTTTTCAGTTGGTAGACTCTGCCCCCTTCCGTGAGTTTGTGGAATGTGCGGTTCCTCAGTGGCAGGTACCCAAACGCCACTTTTTCTCACGGAAGGCGATTCCGGCTCTCTACCAGCATGTGGAAGGCAATGTCCATGCCTCGCTGGACAGGGCGGTCAGCGGTAAGGTGCATATTACCGCTGACTCATGGTCCAGCAGGCATGGACAGGGACGTTACCTAAGTTTCACGGCGCATTGGGTGACTCTGCTGGCAGCTGGGAAGGATGCAGGACAAGGTGCAGTAGTGTTGGAGGTTGTTCCGCCACCACGCCTCCAAAATGATAATGATTGTGACACACCTCTCTCCTCCACCCCCTCCTCTTCTTCTTCCTCCATGGCCTCTTCCTCGGAACCAGCGGTGCTCCGTAGTCGTTCAAGGGGCTACGCAAGTACGCAGGCCAAAAGATGCCATGCGGTGCTTGAGCTGGTGTGCTTGGGGGACAGGAGCCACACTGGGGCAGAGGTTCTGTCAGCTCTGCAGGGGCAGGTTCAGAGGTGGTTGACGCCACGCCAACTTAAGGCAGGAATGGTGGTTTGCGACAATGGCACCAACCTCCTCTCTGCCCTCCGACAGGGACAAATGACCCATGTGCCCTGTTTGGCTCACGTCCTTAACTTGGTGGTGCAGCGGTTCTTGGGCAGGTACCCGGGCTTACAGGATGTCCTGAGGCAGGCCAGGAAAGTCTGTGTGCATTTCCGCCGGTCATATAATGCCAGTGCTCGGCTGACGGACCTCCAAAAGAAGTTTAACCTGCCCAAGAACCGCCTAATCTGTGACATGCCCACCAGGTGGAACTCAACGTTGGCCATGCTGCAGCGGCTGCACACGCAGCAGAGGGCCATCAATGAGTACCTGTGCGACTATGGCACCAGGACAGGGTCAGGGGAGCTTGTTTTTTTTTCCCCATGCCAGTGGGCCATGATCAGGGATGCATGCACTGTCCTGTCACCATTTGAGTAGGCCACAAGGATGGTGAGCAGTGACAGTGCATGCATCAGTGACACTGTCCCCCTTGTCCACCTGTTGGAGCACACGCTGCGTGGAATAATGGACAGGGCACTTGAGGCAGAACAGAGGCAGGAAGAGGAGGACTTCCTTAGCTCTCAAGGCCCCCTTTATCCAGACAGTGTTCCTGCGTGCCCGCCGATCACACAGGAAGAGGACGAGGAGGAAGAGGAGGAGGAGGAGGAGGAAGATTGTGTCAGTATGGAGGTGGAGCCTGGCACTCAGCATCAGCAGCAGTCTTTAAGGGATCAGTCCCAAGAAACACATGGACTTGTACGTGGCTGGGAGGAGGTGGCTGCGGACCATGTCGTCCTTAGTGACCCAGAGGACTCCGGACCGAATGCCTCAGCAAACCTACGCTGCATGGCCTCCCTGATCCTGCAAAGCCTGCGTAAGGATCCTCGTATTCGTGGTATCAAGGAGAAGGACCAATACTGGCTGGCAACCCTCCTTGATCCACGTTACAAGGGTAAGGTTGCGGACCTTATCTTGCCATCGCAGAGGGAGCAGAGGATGAAACATCTTCGGGAGGCCTTGCAGAAAGGTCTGTGCAACGCGTTCCCAGAGACTGGGAGGTTACAAACTCCTGTTTCTGGACAACGTGTTGCTGAGGCTTCGGTCAGTCAAAGAAGGAGCGGTGGAGAAGGTTGCCGTCTGACCGATGCGTTCAGACAATTTTTTGGTCCGCAGCCCCAAGGTATGATCGGTTCCAGCAACCATCGCCAGCGTCTGTTTTACATGGTGCAGGAATACCTAGGGGCAAGATCAGACTTGGACACCTTTCCCACCGAAAATCCTGTGGGTTACTGGGTCTTGAGGATGGATCACTGGCCAGAGCTTGCACAGTATGCAATTGAGCTACTGGCCTGTCCTGCATCCAGCGTTCTTTCGGAACGCACATTCAGTGCTGCTGGAGGCGTGGTAACCGATCACAGGGTGCGTCTGTCCACTGACTCGGTCGATCGACTGACCTTCATAAAAATGAATGAGTCTTGGATCACCACCAGCTACCAAGCACCTGATGCTGATGTAACCGAATAATTTTTTTTGAAATCTCAGATCCCTTCAAAGACTGCCTATGCTGATGCTGAGTGACTATCCCTGAGTAATTATCCTCTTCCTCCTCAATCATCACGCTGATAGCTTGTAAGAACATTTTTGGTTCTGGGTGCCACCACCAGTGCCTAAGGCACAATTTTTCAGCCCCTGTTTAACAGGGGCGTGTAATTACAATTTTTGATGTAATACTTTGCAGCAGGGCTCGTTCCTGCATTCCAACTAGAGTGTCTGTGAGGGGTTGCAGTGTTGTGGCACCAGCACCAGTGCCTAAGGCCCAATTTTTCAGCCCTTGTTTAACAGGGGCGTGTAATTACAATTTTTGATGCAATACTTTGCAGCAGGGCTCGTTCCTGCATTCCAACTAGAGTGTCTGTGAGGGGTTGCAGTGTTGTGGCACCAGCACCAGTGCCTAAGGCCTAATTTTTCAGCTCCTGTTCAACAGGGGCATGTAATTACAATTCTTGATCTAATATTTCACAGCAGAGCCCTGTGAGGGCTTACAGTGTTGTGGCCACAGCAAGACCTAAGGCCCAAATTTCTGCTGAGTATATAGGGCAGGACCCTACTTTCAAACAACTAACTTACAAACGACTCCTACTTGCAAACGGAAGGAGACAACAGGAAGTGAGAATAAATCTACCCCTAGGAAGGGAAATTCTCTCCTGTAAGAGTTAATATGGGAAAAACATTTCTCCTTTCCACTGATGCTTTCCAATCCATTGGGACAAAAAGTGAGGTGAAATCTTCTGAAGAGGAGGAAAGACAGCAAAACAAATGTCACAGGGGTGATAACCCTTCCCTATGTTTTCCAAAAAGCTTAAAAAAGATTTTTTGGCTGGAGCTAAACATGTTAAAAATGTACCCGTTCAAAATTACAAAGAGATTCTACTTAACAACAAACCTACAGCCTGTATACTGCTGTTCAGAGTATATAGGGCCTGGTGGCCCCACACCTTTCCTTATTTTAATTTGGGTGCGGGGTTCCCCTTAATATCCATACAAGACCCAAATGGCCTGGTAATGGACTGGGGGGTACCCATGCCGTTTGTCTCACTGATTTTCATCCATATTGCCAGGACCCGACATTACATTAAACCCGCAAGCAGTTTTAAATTAGATTTTTTCCTTTAAAAATGACATTTGGTGCAGGGACTGTTCTAAACACGGGAAACACGCGTCACTTTACAGGCATACTATAGACACCCCTCAGGTACGATATTTAAAGGAATATTTCACTTTTTTTTTTTTTACTTTAAGCATCATTAAAATCACTGCTCCCGAAAAAACGGCCGTTTTTAAAAGTTTTTTTTGCATTGATACATGTCCCCTGGGGTAGGACCCGGGTCCCCAAACCCTTTTTAGGACAATACCATGCAAATTAGCCTTTAAAATGAGCACTTTTGATTTTGAACGTTCGAGTCCCATAGACGTCAATGGGGTTCTAACGTTCGTGCGAACTTTCGGTCCGTTCGCAGGTTCTGGTGCGAACCGAACCGGGGGGTGTTCGGCTCATCCCTAATGGCTAAGTTTGCCTAATTTGTACTATGATGCTTTGCTGCCACTTCCCTGTAATGCAGGCGAAACCAATGTTAGAAATTGTACAAATAAAGATAGTTCTTTTCAACATTTGGATATAATATGTCTAGTTTTGAGTTGACAGTTTGGATATATTTTTTTGGGGGGGGGCTTTTAGAAATATTTCTAAAATATTGGCTATAAACACTGATAATAGTGACTTTTTTTTTCTCTTTCAGATCAGTTATGGAGCTACAGACTATTCTCTGACTAATAGATTTCTTTATCCTCATGTCTTCAGGACACTTCAAAATGACCATGTTCAATATATGACTATAATTAAGTTGTTGAAACTGTTTGCTTGGACGTGGGTTGGAATATTGGCATTACAAGATGATGAGGGAGACCTTTTTTCAAAGTACCTGAATAGTAATGGTATTTGTGTTGAGTTTACAATAACAATAGGACCTTATACGGGTGTTAGTATGAATAAAGGACAGCAAAAACTTCTAAATAATATTGCTACTGTTAATAAATCAGTGGCTAAAGTTATTGTAGCATGTGGATCTTATCTAAGTGACGATGCATTGTTTTGGTACCATGATGCGTTCTATAATAAAACATTCATTTTTCCTCCTCTGTGGTCTCCCAGCATTTCACTATATCCTCCAATGGATGTATTTAATGGTAGCCTGGCTGTGGAACTCCACCCTCTAATCTTTCCAGATAAAGAACATTTTTTTGATGACATTGATAAGATGAAAAGCCTAAATAATTTATCAGATTCTTTAAGTCATTTATCACTTGCAAGGTGCATGTCTGCAAACAAAGAAAATAAAAACAGTTCTATATTATGTCCTGAATTCTATAATACTTCTATCTATGACTTCTATCCTAATTTATTTAATTGTGTGCATCAAGGAACCCCTCCTCAGATTTATTATGCAGTAGACGCCATGGCAAAAGCTTTACATGATATGAATCAGTTCTATAAAGGAAAATCTTATGATAAGCAACATCATTATTACAGGCATAAGGTAGAGTATATAACCTTTCTATGGATATAGGAAACATACAAGATAATAGCATCCTGGAATTGATGATTATTTAACTGCTTCCGGACCAGCCGCCGCAGTTATACTGCCGCAGGTTGGCTCCCCTGCGCGAGTCGTCGTAGCTGTATGTCGGCTCTTTAAGACGCCTCTAGTGGCGCGTGCGCGTCTGAAGCGTGTCCCCAGAGCCAAAGCGAGTGCCCGGTGGGCGCGATGACCACCGGGCACCTGCGATTGCTCGTTACAGAACGCGAACGGGGATGTGTGTGTGTTCTCTCAGGGGAGATGAGACAGATAGTGTGTTCATACTAAGTATTAACACCGATCTCTCTTCCCCTAGTCAGTCCCATCGCCCCTACGGTTAGAACACACCTAGGGAACACAGTTAACCCCTTGATCGCCCCCTAGTGTTAACCCCTTCCCTGCCAGTGTCATTTATACAGTAATCAGTGCATTTTTATAGCACTGATCGCTGTATAAATGTCACTGGTCCCAAAAATGTGTCAAAAGTGTCCGATTTGTCGGCCGCAATATCGCAGTCCTGATAAAAATCACAGAGCATTACTAGTAAAAAAAAAAAAAATAAAAATGCCATAAATTTATTCCCTATTTTGTAGACGCTATAACTTTTGCGCAAACCAATCAATATACGCTTATTGTGATTTTTTTTTTAACCAAAAATATGTAGAAGAATACATATCGGCCTAAACCGAGGAAATTTTTTTTTTTTAATTGGGATATTTATTATAGTGAAAAGTAAAAGATATTGTGTTTTTTTTTTTTCAAAATTGTCGCTCTTCTTTTGTTTATAAAGCAAAAAATATAATCAAATACCACCAACAAATAAGATCAAATACCACCAAAAGAAAGCTTTATTTGTGGGAAAAAAAGGATGTCAATTTTGTTTGGGTACAGCGTCCCACGACTGCGCAATTGTCAGTTAAAGCGACGCAGTGCTGTATCGCAAAAAATGGCCTGGACATTGAGCAGTCAAATCATCCGGGGCTGAATTGGTTAACTGCCTCCTGCCCCGTCATTTTATATTAATGAACCTAACATTTGAAGAAGAATACTATTCATAAACATCTCAGCATATGCATTAATTAGTGCAATATTATCAAAATCTTTCTTCAGAAGAGAAAGGTTTAAAATAGCATGAACATCCTGTCACAGACCTAGTCGGGACAGAGGCTGTTGGAGAGGACTGTATGCAAGCCTGTTGCCTTTTGATTATGGGCCCTGGATTTTCAATGGATTCATTCTGTTGGGACACATCCTGTGAGGAGATGCTGGTGTCATCAACCTGTGTTTATGTTAATTGAATGAGCTAATGACATTGTCCTCTATACAATGTAGGAGACGGGACGACTGCTATTGTGTTAATTAACTGTATGAAGCTCGGCGACCACAAGTCTGGGCGAAAGGTCATGTCTCAGTCACCTAGGCTGTATAAAGGATTAGATAATTAGCTCATGTTAATTAAGTTACAGTTGTATTGTTAGAGGAGGTTCCAACAGCATATAAAGTCTTGTAACTTTGATTCATAAAAACAGTCCATGTTAGCAGTGAAGCAAGTGTCGCCTTGTTTTCTGCTCAGAGAGGTTGGAATATCTGATATCTGTATACAGACTGGGAGGAAGTGGTATATGACGGAAGCACTCAAGCGGAGTGTGGGACGTTCGGTGACATTGGTGGCAAGCAGCGGGAAAGCTTCCTGAAGTCTGGGACATCTAAACCTCCAACTGGATCCAAGATCAGCATAGCAGACTTCAGTCACCCCAGCGGAGATATGGACCTGGCATCAGAATTCCCGGGGCTGCTGCAGATCATCCTTTCAACATACACCAGGACTGTGTCAGAGGATGAATACCTGGAGCTTAGGCAGCAAATTCGGGTGGAGCTCTGGATTGCAGCCCTCCATCTCGCTGGTATAAAACAGGGCAAGTGCTTTCCAACCCAAGAGCAACGGGCCAGTGACCAACGGGCATTGCGGATGGCATTCCTGGGAGAGCAGCCCCAGGAGCAATGGGTGACTGAGTTGGACAGGTTGGTCCAGCATGAGATAGAGCTGGACAATCGTTGTCGGGCTCTGCAATGGCACGCAGAGGAGGGATATCTAGGGGAGACAACAGAATGCTCTCCGGAGGGATATGACTTTGGCGGCCCTGGATTGCTGTGGGAGAGCCTTACAGATCTTTTTATGTTTGGCGATGAAGGGGAACCTGACCTTGAGGACCTGAGAGACTATAGAGAGTCTATGCTCGGTCTTGCAGGGGTCTCAGAGCTCAAACCTGATCTGGACCATTTGCTAAGGAAGGAACAGCATCTGGAAAGGGCATACAGGAAACTGCTAGAACAAGTTCAGCAGCATGCCAGAGAATCGGCAGTGGAAAATCCGGAGATTGCCGTCCCCAAACCTGAAGTGCTGACAACAGGGCAGAGCTCTGCTAACCTCTGCCCAGAAATGATAGCATCTTCTGGGTTCCATGGACAGGAGATGGTGAACCTCTATCCCCAGACATCAGTTGCAGAGACATGGGATTTGATAGACTTTTCTGCTGAGGAAGAACAACCTGATGAGCCTCCAGCAGAAGAGCTGCTATCAGGGCCAAAGTTCACTGTGTTCTGCCCAGCACCAACAGTGGCTTCAGCTTTCCTGAGAGAAGAGGTAGTCGGCCTTTCTCCCACAACACTGACAGGGACATGTGATTTTCTGCCAGCAGCATCTATGGAGTTAAAACAAACTTCTCCAGCTGAAGATCTGGTAACTGAACAGAGGGTCCAAGACCTCTGTCCCACACTTTTACCAATTCCAGAGACTGGGGATTTAATAGACGTTTCTGTAGAGGAGGAACCACCTGGCAAACCCCCAGCAGAAGTGCTGGCAACCGGACAGAGGGTCCAAGACCTCTGCCCCATACCTGCAGCAATTGTGGAGGCTCAGGCTGAGAAGATGGCAATCACTTCCCAGCAGCAGATACAGGGGGAGAAGGGAGAGGAGGTGTGTGTTGTCCCTCCCCAACAGTTGGCCAGGGTGGAGGAAGTGGGCTTTCCTCCCCAGCAAAGATCCGTGTACCTGGGAGACAGTACCATCGACATGTCATCCCAGCAGCCAGATGAGGAAATGGAAAAGGAAGCAGCCGGCTCACCTCCCCAATGGCAGCTACACAGTTTGGGAGTGGAGGAAGCCAGCCTCCTGCCCCAACAGTTAGCCGGAGCAGAGGATGCGGAGTCCCCAGCAGAAGTGCTGGCAACAGGGCAGAGTGCTACCAACCTCTGCCCAGCACCGGCAACAACTACAGAGTTCCAGGGAGGCGGGGCAGTCGGCCTCCCTCTCCAACAGTTAGCCGGAACAGATGGTGTGGGGTTTCCAGCAGAAGGGCTGGCAACAGGGCCGAGGACTGCTGGACTCTGCCCTCAACTAACAGAGGATGGATTTCCTGTGAAGGTGGATGGGACTTCAGTCTCCACCTGTATACCCCAGGGATGCTGGGCAGTGGGCCCCGATCCCCAACAGCATGACAGAGTGAGCCCAGACACCCTGTCTTCTCTCCAGCGGCAGAAAGGATTCCAGGGAGAAGAGCCAGTCCAGGCCTCTCCCCAGCGGCAGATATGTTCTCTAAGAGAGGCAGAGGTTGGCTGGGTGAGTAATACTCTGTTTGGAACAATTTGTTTGGGGTACTGTGTGGGTACAGGCAGTAGAGGACTGGAACTATGGACTAACTTCGGAGTCAACCCGTCTGGGGTCTCCTCCTGTGTTAGTCTCCTGCTGAAAGGGGAGAAATGTCACAGACCTAGCCGGGACAGAGGCTGTTGGAGAGGACTGTATGCAAGCCTGTTGCCTTTTGATTATGGGCCCTGGATTTTCAATGGATTCATTCTGTTGGGACACATCCTGTGAGGAGATGCTGGTGTCATCAACCTGTGTTTATGTTAATTGAATGAGCTAATGACATTGTCCTCTATACAATGTAGGAGACGGGACGACTGCTATTGTGTTAATTAACTGTATGAAGCTCGGCGACCACAAGTCTGGGCGAAAGGTCATGTCTCAGTCACCTAGGCTGTATAAAGGATTAGATAATTAGCTCATGTTAATTAAGTTACAGTTGTATTGTTAGAGGAGGTTCCAACGGCATATAAAGTCTTGTAACTTTGATTCATAAAAACAGTCCATGTTAGCAGTGAAGCAAATGTCACCTTGTTTTCTGCTCAGAGAGGTTGGAATATCTGATATCTGTATACAGACTGGGAGGAAGTGGTATATGACGGAAGCACTCAAGCGGAGTGTGGGACGTTCCGTGACACATCCAATGTTACACAGTCCTGTGTGGTAGGAGGGAGAAAAGTGCAGGACCAAGATAGTGAGAAAACAGAAGCATCACACTCCTAAATTTTCAATCCAAGTTCATAGGCACATTCCAAACATTCCAGATCTTCTATGCTGTTGACACCATATATGACCACCACCGAAGAAACAAGTGTCTGCTTACCAGATACACTGGACCTATAGAAAGGTCAGCAACGCTTGTGGCTGATTACCCTGCCAGAGCCTTTAGACTGTAATCCATTCAGCAAACGATAGTCCTGTAGATAATTCCTCCTATCCTCTCACTTCCAGTTATCCACGGGTATCCCACTCGAAAAATTAATAAAAGATGCTCCACATTGTGTGAAATCCAACGCTTTTATTTCAAATTATTATTAAAAAAGAGAAAACATCTCCCTTACATGGAAGTATAGATAAAAAATATACCAGCCGGTACAAACAAAAACGACGTCAGCACGTCATCCACCCTACTAGTTTCGTCAATGATTGATGTCATCCTGGGGCACGGGCGATGTACTGCGCCATCGCCTTTTATGTATGCAAAACAAACCAAGCCTCGATTTGACTTCCGAGAGCTTAGTAGGAAACCAAACCTCATTTTGACTATCCAGGGTTACAATATGTCAAGCCTCCCTATGAGAGTAGGCTGGACACCTTTGAAATTTTGCCTTTTAACTAAAACCTTCTCCTTTATCGCTTACTTCCTTCTGCTGTCACTGCTTGTGCAAGGCTCGGCTAAGGTGCACAGTGGGTTTCCCTGTGATCATTTTGGACAAAATGGAGCACAGATTGGGGTACAGGGCCAAATTCACTGATCCATCAGAGTGACCACAAAGGTTGCAACACTGTAGTAAATGCTCAGAGAGTAAAAAAAAATCACTGTCACCAGAGCAGTGCAGTGTCACCCAGATGGCCTGGAATGGATAAGGTGGGGGGGGATGCTGTTTTTTTCCTTTATTTTTCATTGTCGGTACTCTTTTGTTTACATTTAGCTGTCAGTGGGGAAACCCGCTGACAGCTGATGATTCATCGTTGTTAAGTATGCACCACGTCCCGGACTGCTCCTTAACAACCAACTATTCTGCACACAGAATTTGGATTGGTTGATACGTTTTTGACTAATAAACTAAACAAAACTATACAAAACAAAATAAAACTAAACTAATTCCGCAACAAATCTATGAAACAAAGTTAGTAGCATAACAAAATTTATCCGCAACGAAATGTTAAATTATTTTTAAATTAGTTTTTCTGTTCTACACATGTCTACCTCCAACACTAATAACCCTGACTTTTTTTCACAGTGACCTAAGGAAACTTAATCCTTAGTACCAGGGAATAATAATACATAAAGAATAAAAAAAATGTAATAATAATTTTTCTTAGTTTAATTACAAATGATGGGTAGTAATGAGATTGTGTTTGCTCCAAACCAGAAGGAAGTTATTAGTGCCAGGCCAATCATTGTTGACTGTTGTTGAGACAATGATGTCATGAGCATCCTTGCCCCTTTGCTACATAGTTAGTCTGGTTGAAAAAAGACCATCCAGCTCAACCACAACATGTACACGTGTGTACATGTAGCTGAGAAGCATGGCAGCTTTCTTCAGGGTTCGATCAAACATAGTTTGGACTGAATCCAAACCCGAACGCAAACTCCAATGATAGGTAAAGGAGTAGCAGTCTCCTTGTCAGTGTCAGAGGAATAGTAGAATCAGAGCTTGTCAGTATCGGCGCGTCCCGACGGGTAGATGAATGCGGGCACGCGATCCAAACGGGTCAGCGCACGTGGATGCGCAATGTGGTGCATCGGCGTGGGGACGTGCCCGCACAGCGTGAGATCCCCCTGGCAGGCCTATAAAAGGCAGCTCTGCCTCTTGCTAGTTGCTGGTTTGTCTCTACAGCTTCCAGTGTTCCTGTTCCTAGCTCTGTGTACCTGTGCCTACCTGTTGTGACCCAGATCGTCTTGACCACTCCTGAATCTCTCCAGTACTTGACCCTCGGCTTGTTTAAGGACTTCTCTGCTTGACTACTCTCCGTGTTTGACCCCCGGCTTCTCTCAAAGGACTTCAGCTCTGCCTGACTTCCGTGCTTGACTCCTGGCTTTGCTCAAAGGACTTGCTATTGTTGATACCCCGTGTTTGATACTCGGCCTGCCCAAGAACTTGCTTTTGCCCAACCCTGTGTTTGATCCTCAGCCTGCTCCAGGATCGCTTCTATTTGCCTGACCCTCGTGTATGACCTCGGCCTACCTAAGGACTCCTCTACACCCGGGCATATTTGACCCTCGGCATCTTCAGCTGACCCGACTCCGGTTCCTGTCTCCGGATCGAGGTGTTTGAGTCCCAGCCGGGCGTCTCATCGGTCCAGCAACAAGTCCGCTCTGCACGGGTCTACTCTTCGCTTGAAGATATCCTCGCAAGCCTTGACCACCTGTTGGCGACCCATGCCTCTCCCTGCCCGATACCCTCTGTGCCACCTTCAGGGGTATAGCGCACTCAGTTGCAAGGGAAGCCACTCTCAGCATTTCGGCCCTACTGAGTACCTGACATGTTCCTGTCTCCATGTTCCATGTTCCTGTCTCCGGATCGAGGTGTTTGAGTCCCAGCCGGGCATCTCATCGGTCCAGCAACAAGTCCGCTCTGCACAGGTCTACTCTTCGCTTGAAGATATCCTCGCAAGCCTTGACCACCTGCTGGCGCCCCATGCCTCTCTGTACCCGATACCCTCTGTGCCACCTTCAGGGGTATAGCGCACTCAGTTGCAAGGGAAGCCGCTCTCAGCATTTCGGCCGTAGTGAGTACCTGACAGTACAAACCAGCCATGTCAGAGGCCGACAGAGCCGGCTCTCCCCTCGAGGCCCTCTGCCAGTAGGTTGCAGCCCTTACACAGGCTGTCCAGAGACTGCAAGATGGCTATTTCCAAATTGAGGGCCGCCTTCAGGGATATAGCGCACTCAGTTGCAAGGGAAGCCGCTCTCAGCATTTCGGCCCTGGTGAGTACCTGACAGTCAGGTGGGTTGTGGTGTTGTCCAAGCTAACAACTTGATGCAACAACTATATATTAACCCTTTGATGATGAGTGTATGCATATATGTGGCATCACAGAAATAGGTCTTATTCCATGTGGCTGCATATATACGTCACTGTGCTTGTGCTGAGAGATGGGCTCTCACCAAGAGTCCAGATTTCATACCAACAATCAGGAACTGGGAGGACCCGGTTCCCAAATCACCTGATTGATGTGATAGCCTTTGATTGGCTATCACAATGATCAGTCTCTGTTGAGCCCACCTCTGTGGTTTTTTTCCTCCTCTTGAGTGGAGAAAAAGGAACATTTCTTCTTGCTAGAGGAGAAAAGTGTAAACAAAGAAGTGTGTGTAAAAAAAATAAAGAAAGAAAAGAAACGAAGAAAAAAAAATCGCTAGATTAGGGTTTCATGTAGGTCAATATCAGGGATAGGGTGATTGGTCATGGCCAGAGTTAAAGATCAGGGTCAAATGCTGAGGTCAAAGGTCAGGGTCAGTGTATTCTATTGAGGATTTAAAAATATGAAACTTAGTATCAGTGTCAGTTAGTGTCAATGCCAGTGTGTTTTAGGTTGGATAAAAAAGCAATATGCGCACTACTGTATCTTGGCCCTACTATGGGTACAAACAAAAAATAACATATACATATGTGGTATTATTGCGATCGACAAGAGCAGGAAAGTTTATTTTGTTTTTTTTGTTTTTTTTACTGGAGGAGAGTTTATTTTGACTTGTTCTTTGGTGGTAGGTTATGGTAATAGCAAGACATACACAGCTTGATTTAAAAATAAGTAAAAAGCTTTTTCTTCAGAGCAGAAACAGGTAGGAATCTGCAACAAAACTTGTTAAAATACCTGCAATGTACATAGATCAACCGGAGAGAATAGCTACATAGTTACATAGTAGGTAAGGTTGAAAAAAGACACAAGTTCATCAAGTCCAACCCATGTGTGTGATTATATGTCAGTATTACATTGTATATCCCTGTATGTTGTGGTCGTTCAGGTGCTTATCTAATAGTCTTTTGAAACTATCAATGCTCCCCGCTGAGACCACCGCCTGTGGAAGGGAATTCCACATCCTTGCCACTCTTATGTCGTGTACACACGATCGGACATTCTGACAACAAAATCCATGTTTTTTTTCCGACGGATGTTGGCTCAAACTTGTCTTGCATACGCTTGGTCACACAAATGTTGTCGGAAATTCCGAACGTCAAGAACGCGGTGACGTACAACACGTACGAAGAGCAGAGAAAAATGAAGTTCAATAGCCAGTGCGGCTCTTCTGCTTGATTCCGAGCACGCGTGGAACTTTGTGTGTCGGAATTGTGTACACGTGATCGGAATTTACAAGAGCAGATTTTGTTGTTGGAAAATTTGAGAACCAGATCTCAAATTTTGTTTGGCGGAAATTCCGACGAAAAATGTCCGATGGAGCCTACACACGGTTGGAATTTCCGACAAGCTCCTATCGAACATTTGTTGTCGGAAAATACGATCGTGTGTATGCGGCATTACAGTAAAAAAAACTTCTACGTAGTTTAAGGTTAAACCTCTTTTCTTCTAATTTAATGAGTGGCCACGTGTCATATTAAACTCCCTTCTGTGAAAAAGTTTTATCCCTATTGTGGGGTCACTAGTATGGTATCTGTAAATTGAAATCATATCCCCTCTCAAGCGTCTCCTCTCCAGAGAGAATAAGTTCAGTGCTCGCAACCTTTCCTCATAACTAATATCCTCCAGACCCTTTATTAGCTTTGTTGCCCTTCTTTGTACTCACTCCATTTCCAGTACATCCTTCCTGACGACTGGTGCCCAGAACTGGACACCATACTCCAGGTGCGGCCGGACCAGGGTCTTGTCGAGCGAGAGAATTATCGTTTTTTTTTTTCACAACAAACAGAGTTACACTTTACATATTTATTTCCCTGTGGCAAATTTGTTTTCCCTGATTGACATAATTTTTCTATAATTTTTGAAGCTGTATAACTTTTTGAAAGAAGTTAAGTATTCATTTGATTCTAACGAACCAGTTGCATTCTTCAATGACGATGGAGAATTTGTTTATAAGTACAAAATAACAAATTGGGTACATGTAGACGACATGAATATGATTTTTAAGGATGTGGGAAATTTTACACCATGGGCACCAGAGGATCAGCAATTTCAGATCGACATTGTGGCCATAATATGGAAGTTCAGCAATGGGGTAAGACCATCATAAAAATGAGAACTCATATTGAAGATAAAGCTTTTGTGTTTCAATGAACTTTTGATTCTAATTAATATGATACAAACTAATATTTTTTTTCTAAAAGGACTGCATATAAATAACCCCAATGATGAATCTAGGTAGGGCCATTAGAGTTCATTGTGATCCTGACCCACAGTAATCTCTCCTAATAGCTTAGCATAGTAGAATACATATAAAAAATCAATTCCTGAAACGTTAACAAGGTTTCTGAAAGAAATAAAATAAAATAAATAAAGGCATTGGGGTGTATTTACTAAAGGAAAATAGACTGTGCACTTTGCAAGCACAGTTGCATTCTTTTCCCCATCACTTAGTGTATGTGGTAAAGCTCTGCTGATTTCCTTCATCAAATCATATGCAAGCAAAAATGCTGGGTTTTTTTTTTGCACCTCATTGGGTGTTTTTTACCAAGTGAAGCTTCACCACATTCACTTAGATCTGAGTGCAACTGCACTTGGAAAGTCCATTGTTCCCTTTCTTTTTTTATCTCTTCTATTTTGGTGTAAAACTTTGAAAACATATATGGTTCAAGCAGGGCTGTCTTTAATATTGATTGGACCCTGGGCAAAACTTTTCTTGCCCCCCCCCCCATGCAGTTTCACTCTCCACCTGCTCTGAGACATACAATAAATAGCAGCTAGACTCCAAATCAGTTTACTGAATCAGATCAGGCAGCAATTGCGATTGGTTGCCAGAGATTACAGTGTATCATTACCGCTCACTGACTGGTTGCTAGAGGTTACAGCACACATTACGGCTCGCTGATTAGTTGCTAGAGGTTACAGCACATGACTTCTGCTTGTTGATTGGCTGCTAGAGATTACTGTGGATATGACCTCAGGGGGGCATGATATACATCTGAATGCTGCCGGCCGCCGCTATTTACATATGAATGCCACCACTATTTACATATGAATGCCGGTAATTTACATGTAAACACAGGGTCTGCAGGTGAGTCATCTGTACACAACAAAAGGGCAGAGCTGGGCAGCATTAGTAGCAGCACTTCATACTGAGATATTGGGACACAGCACGGGACTAAAACCTCAAGGGACAAGGGAATTTAAACCAGGATAGTTGGCAAGTATGAGGCAGCTGCTTTGGGCCCCACAACAATAACAGGGCCCAGGGCAGCTGCCCCTTTTGCCCTGCCTTAAAAACGGCCCTGGGTTCAAGTGTTAGACCAGGGTTGTCCAACCTGCGGGCAACGGGTCACACGCGCCCCAGATGGCTATAAATACAGTCCAACAAAAAATTGTAAACTTACTTAAAAATCTTGATTTTTCTTTTTAATTTGTTTTTGTACTTGTGTATCTTTGCTGAACTTTTATACGTTTTATTTTCTCAATGAAAAATATCCCACTCTTCTCAGTCACACCTTATTCATGTTATTCGTTTTTGGCAGCACCTTTATTTGTGAGTAACTGTTTTCAAAGATGAAACATACAAAAAGCAAAATTAGAACCAAAATATCTGCAACCTGATATTGATGTGTTCGTTTATCAAAAACAGTGTCAAATATTGCAATACGTTTATGTTGATCTCTTTAAAGATAAAAAATATTACAAAAACGTGTATTACTTGGATAGGTACATTATCTATATCAGTGATCGTTAATTTGTGATCTGCCTGACTTTTTCTGCTCATCAGCTATCCTTATTGTTAGTGTATTTTGTGTGGCCCAAGACAATTCCTCTTCTTCCAATGTGGCTTAGGTAAGGGTCAAACGATTGAACGCTGCTGCGTTAGCCATTCAAAAGTTTTACTGTATTTGTGTTGTGCAAGAAACCACAAATAGGGATGGGCCGAACACCCCCCCCCCCCCGGTTCGCACCAGAGCAGGCAAAAAAGTTTGAGCGAACATGCAAACCCTATTAAAGTCTATGGGACAAGAACATGAAAATTCGAAAATGCTCATTTTAAAGGCTTATGTGCAAATATTGCCATAAAAAGTGTATGGGGATCCAGGTCCTGCCCCAGGGGACATGTATCATTGCAAAAAAAAGTTTTTAGTGAAGTGAAAAAAAGAAAAATGAAATATTCCTTTAAATATCGTGCCTAGGGGGTCCCCTTAGTCTGCCTGTAAAGTGGCACATCTGTGCATTGTGTAGAACAAAAGGAAAAAATGTCATTTAAACCTACTCACGGCTATATAGTTGAAAAATCAAGGAAAAAAAGGTGTAGGTCCCTCCCCCCCCAGTCCATACCAGGCTCTTTGGGTCTGGTATGGATTTCAAGGGGAACTCCATGACAAAAAAAAAAAAAAAATCGGCGTGGGTTCCCCCCAAAATCCATACCAGACCCTTATCCGAGCATGCAGCCTGGAGGACAGGTTAAGCGGGGGGCGAGCGGGTACAGTCCCCCTCTTGAACCATACCAGGCCACATGCCCTCAACATGGGGAGGGGACAAGGGCCTCTTCCCGACATCCCTGGCCATTGGTTGTCGGGGCCTGCGGGTGGGGGCTTATCGGAATCTGGAAGCCCCCTTTAACAAGGGCTCCCAGAGCCCGCCCCCCATGTGAATGGGTAGGGGTACATTGTACTCCTACCCATTCACCAAAAAAAGTGTCAAAAAGTAAAATGCGCAACAGTTTTGGACAATTCCTTTATTAAAAAAAAAAAAAGTCCCGCGATGTACATCCATTGTCAATCACGCCACCCAATGGACCTGAAAAATAGAAAAAAAAATCAGCGTCCTTGGGAGGTTTCCCAGCGACTGCTGTCTTTTGGCTTTGACGGCTGTTATATAGGCAAGGGCTGGGCCACCCACTGAGGTAGCCGGATGACCCCGCCCCCTCTGATGTCACATGACATCACATGACATCAGAGGGGTTGGGGTCACTCGGTTACATCATTGGGTGGCCCCACCCTTGCCTATATAACAGCTGCCACAGGCAGCGTGATTGAAGATGGATGGACATGGTGGCCACACAAAATATTGACACTTTGGGCCCAATTTGGACATTTTCACTTAGGGGTGTACTCACTTTTGTTGCCAGAGGTTTAGACATTAATGGCTGTGTGTTGAGTTATTTTGAGGGGACAGAAAATGTACATTGTTATACAACCTGTACACTCACTACTTTACATTGTAGCAAAGTGTCATTTCTTCAGTGTTGTCACATGAAAAGATATAATAAAGTATTTACAAAAATGTGAGGGGTGTACTCACTTTTGTGAGATACTGTATATATACTAAACTGCCTGCATGCCACTAACTAACCTGCCTAATCTAGCCCAAATTTTCTCACTCTCCTCCACGTATCACCGCCATGTAAGCAGCCTTATATAGTGTGGGGTGTGGACTTAGCCCCCTGAGCCATGATTGGCCAAAGGCATCCTGCCTTTGGCCAATCATGGCTCTCACAGCAGATCGCACTGTGATTGGCCAAAGCATGCAGGCCAGGTGCATGCTTTGGCCAATCAGCAGCCGTCAATGCACTGCGATCTCGCAGTGCATTATGGGGCACTTCACGACATTCAAATTTGCCACAAACGCCCCATATGTACGGTTCGTTTGCGAACAAACGAACACCAGATGTTCGAGTCGAACTTACATCAGATTCGAACATCGGGACCAGCCCTAACCACAAATAAGCACAAAACACATTTACTTTACTTTAACACAATATTGCTTGATCATGATCATGGCTCTCATTTACCCAGGTCATGGTACAGCTAGTAGTGTTAATTTTGACATCAAATTTTGATTCAGTTTTAGTCATAGTCTTTTGACTAAAATTCCATTTTAGTTTTAGTTGTCTTTTAGGCTGGCATCACACCATTGCGAATTTGATGCGGGATCCCTGCATCCAATTCGCAATTGACGGATATTTTGACCGGCTCTCTATGGAGCCGGTTCACATATCTCTGCAGCAGGTCCGGTGCATTTTGCAGAAAAACACTGTGCGTCTTTTGGTCAGTTTCAGGTCCGAATTCAGCCCAAAATTCGGGCTGAAATCTGACCTGAAATGGTGAACCAGCACACCCCGGACCCCTGCTGTGAGCCGCATGCAGCTCATATGTGAACCGAGCCTCAGTCTTTTGACTAAAATTTTAGTTTTAGTCGTCATCTGAATTGTTTTACTTTTAGTCATATTTAAATTTTTTTTCTTTTTTTCTTTTTTTTTCTTTTTTTTTTTGAAAATCTCCAGTACATTTTAGTCAAATAAAATCTGGGTTTAGTTAAATTTGAATGCATTATTTCTTTAGAATTGCCAAACATTATATACAGTCAGGTCCATAAATATTGGGATATCGACACAATTCTAATCTTTTTGGCTCTATACACCACCACAATGGATTTGAAATGAAACAAACAAGATGTGCTTTAACTGTAAGCTTCAGTTTTAATTTGAGGGTATTTACATCCAAATCAGGTGAACGGTGTAGGAATTACAACAGTTTGTATATGTGCCTCTCACTTTTTAAGGGACCAAAAGTAATGGGACAATTGGCTGCTCAGCTGTTCCATGGCCAGGTGTGTGTTATTCCCTCATTATCCCATTTACAAGAAGCAGATAAAAGGTCCAGAGTTCATTTCAAGTGTGCTATTTGCGTTTGGAACCTGTTGCTGTCAACTGTCAATATGAGATCCAAAGAGCTGTCACTATCAGTGAAGCAACAGAAAAAATATGACAACAGAAAAAATATATGCTCAGCGCTGTCTCTCTCAATCATAAATGTGCATACACTCACATCAAATATGTGTCATATGACAACATGTGTAACAAAGTGCCAATATAGTGAAAAAAAAGGGTATACAATAAAGTTAAAAAATTCAAAAAAATTACAAAATAAGGTGCAAACAATGAAGTTCATCAAGTGTGAGGTGCAGGGCTGGTGACACGTTGATGTAATCTTGGTGACTTCCTGTGCTCCCCTCCTGGATCTCCACTCACCAGATAAAGACTAAAAATACGCCTGTGTATATCAAGATGGTGTCTCTTGTCCAGCAGATATATGTAAGTAGGTTGTGTCTCAGAGAATGGAATCTCCTCTCCTTCACCTCTTGATTGTAGATCCTACATACTTTATTTAGTGAAAGACGATCAGAGTAGTAAAGTTTGGACAAGTGAAGAGAAGAGGGCATATAGTGTAATACTGCAAGATTTATTAAAAGGTTTAAAATCATTACACTTACATCAGAGTCTTTAAAATGTGCAAAAATTGCCACCTTTAGCTTCACTTGTTTTGCCCCTCCCACTGGGCATCATCAGAAGCTTATGGAGTCTGTGGTTGGCTGTCTTATATACTTTAAGTACCGCCTACTACACCCAATGACTCCCGCTACTCTCATTGATGGCGCAGTATGAAATTGACCTCACTTCCGGTTTCCGCCGCAACCGGAAGTGATCAGCAGCACAGGAAGTGATGTAATCCTTGTTGCCAAAAGGTATACATCAACATCCTACTTCCTGGATTACCAGGGAGTGATCAGAGGCCATCTAGTGTTGGTAATTCGGTATTACATTAAAAACAAATCAAGGTATATTGCATTAAATGAACCATTATGACAATGACAGTATACTCATACACTCATACATCTGGATGAAAATATATAAGTAATTAGATAGTTGGAAAAAAAAACATATAATGAGAACTTGGTCTGACAAATAATGAAAAATTAAAATAACTAAGAAAAAAAAAAAAAAATAAAATAAAAATAAAAATAAAAAATAACTATAAATAAAAATGAAAATAAAAAAAAAATAAAAAAAAAATAAAAATAAAAATAAAATGAAAAATAAAAGAAAGAAGAAAAATAAAATAAAAATAAAAATAAAAATAAACATAAATGTGGAAATAATAATAACAATGAAAATAAAAATAAAAATAAAAATAAATAAATAATCAAAAATTACTAATAAAATAATTAATGTCCAGGTCCACATTTAACCCTTTTCGACGTTAAAGACTGTAATTTGTATATCCATTGGATCTCGTTTTGGGAAATAGCCTGTTTAAGATTGGTGCCCCTCCAATGTTTTTCCACCCTATCAATGCCACAAAATATGAGTTTAGATGGATCTCTATTGTGGAATCTCCTAAAATGAAATGATAAACTGTGTTTCTGGAAACTCTTTTTAATATTATTAATGTGTTCCCTCAGTCTAACTTTAAGCTCTCTTGTGGTTCTTCCCACATATTGGAGACCACATTCACATTCCAAGAGGTATGTGACATGTGTGGTGCCACAGGTTATGAATTTGGGGATTTCATATATTTGTCATGTTACCCTAGATTTGAACTACGTAGTCTTTTTGTTTCCACCCTTACATGTTCTGCAGATTAGACATCTGCCACATTTAGAGAAACCTGTTTGGTCGAGGAAGGTTGTCAGCTGCTTAGGGGGGTCGGGGATGCTTTTAACAATTTTGTCCTTCAATACAGGAGGACGTTTGTAGACAAATTTCGGATGGGGAGGTAAGGTTTTCAATAAAACTGGATCTCTAAGTAAGATGGGCCAATGTTTTTTAATGATCTTTTCTATTTGTTTATACTGTCGGTTGAATTCTGTACAGAAGGTTAGATCATAACTTTCTCTCTTTTTAGAATTGGGGACGAGTAGTTGTTCTCTATCCATTGTTCCTACTTCTTGTTTTGTTTTTAAAAGTTGTTGCTGCTTATATCCTTTTTGCTCAAATCTGTCCACCAGCATGTTGGACTGGATTGTGTAGTCTTCCTGCAAGCTGCAATGTCTTTTGATCCTGTCCTTTGGGTATCCCCGATATCCATCTCGGGTAGTGGCCATGGCTAATTGTAGCATATCTAGCATGAATTCTATTTGGGTCCTATGTAGCGTTGTTTTAGTCTCTAACGCCCATTTGATCGCAGAAGTGGCATCTTTCTGTTTTATGTTAGTGTATAGGGAATCAACATCTATACTTACCAGGTACGTTCGTTCATTGATTGGAACGTCCCTGATAAGATTGATGAGGTCCCTACTATCTTTTGTGTAGGATGGACACTTCTGAGCAATGGGCTGTAGGAAATGATCTAAATATTCCCCAACTCTAGAAAATAGGGAATCTACCCCAATAATGATGGGGTGTCCTGGGGGTTTCTGGATATCCTTATGTATTTTGGGAACTTGATATATGACGGTGGTTTTGGGTGCTGCTGGTACTAGATATTGAGCCTCTTTTTTGTCCAATATGCCTTTCTCTTGAGCTTTCTTGATTTTTTTAATTAGAATGGCTTTAAGCTTATTCACAGGGTCCCCTTTAATTTTTTGATAGGTGTCTTTATCTTCTATGAGTCGGTAAAGTTCATTTTTATAATCTACTTTATTCAACACAACTATCCCCCCCCCCCCCCCTTATCTGCTAGTCTTCCTTGAGGCCCTGTTGGATTTTTCTGTTGCCTCTAATGGGGTGGATATGGATATCCTCTATATCCTGTTCAACCATCATCTTGAAAACAACCAAACATTGGTTGTTGCTGTGCCTAGGGTTAAATATGGACTTGTTTCTCAACCCACTATGTTCAAACTGTGGATCTGTATCAATAACATTTTGAGTTTTTATAGCAAAATGTTTCTTAATGTTAACTCTCCTAATAAACTTATGTAAATCTATAAAGGTTCTAAATTTGTTAATGTTCTTATGCGGAGCATATTTTAAACCCAATTCCAAAACTTCAAGTTCCTCCTCATTAAATTGTATGCTGCTAAGATTAAAGATTCCTCCATCTAGGTTTCTCTTTTTCTTTTTCTGACCTCCTCTACAACCTCTGTTCTTCCTTCTCCATTTTGTGCGGGAGGTAGTGGGACCTCTCCTGTGTGTTGTTGTGGGGGGTAACCTCTGTATCCCCCCCTCGGTCTCCAATAATTCCCACCCCTGGGTGGACCCCAGTAACCCCCTCTGTCCTCTCCAGGGAGGTCTGCCATGACCCCTGTCCCGAAAATCCCCTCCATAATAGGGTGGATACCCATTATGTTCATACGGTCTTTGGTAGTGGGGATCTCCCCTAAAGAGTGGGGGTGGGGGTTACGATGGAGTTTGGGGTCTAATGGGTTCATAACTGTTACTTGTGGGAATGTTGTATCGAGGTGTATCATTCCCATATTGTGGTCTATTGTGTTGTTGTGGAGTATCTCTGAGTGTGTAGTTATTACTTCCTTTGTAGTCCCTTCCTCCCCTTGTTGTATTTGGTGTCAGGGTTTTTTGTGTAAGGTATAGCTTCTCTTTCTGGAGAGGATTCCCTAGATTGTGGGTCATCCTCTATTTTTTCTTGCTATTTGTATACTGAACCTGGTTTGTAGTCATTGGAATCACAATTACATTTTTTAGTCTTTTTCCTTTGTGTGTCTCTATCTAATTTAGTAATATATTCTTGTATTTGTGTAATTTTGTCTTTGTATTCTGATATGTTCAATATAGGGTTGAGTTGTTCTCTAAGGTTTAATATTTTACTCTCCAATAATTTTAATTTGATTCTCCTTCTGGATACAATCAAACCCAATAGTTTTTGTTCATTAGTGTTAAAAAAATTATACCATTCCTCTGTGGTTTCTGGACTATCCAAACCATCGTTGGGTGCTAAGTCCCAACGTAGTCTTTTAGGGGTAAATCCATCTGTTATGTATTGTTCTAACGTGGTGATATCCCACCACGTTCTTACTTGTTTATCTAGAGTGTGTTTGAGTTGTTTGTACTCATTATCAACATTAGGGGTATTTTGTGAAAAAATGTCCTCTGTGTTGATTTTTTTGTTTTTTACAAAATCAAATAACTCCATTGCTGCTGGGTGGATTTGTGAAAAGCACAAAAACAGGTAAAAGTGATAAGGATGGACCCGCGCCGTGGAGAAAAATAGAATTGTAAATAAATTGCAAATAAATTATAAAATAAATACAAAATGTACATATACGTGTGCGTTTACACACTCACCACACACAAACCCTGACACCAAATACAACAAGGGGAGGAAGGGACTAAAAAGGAAGTAATAACTACACACTCAGAGATACTTCAGAACAACACAATAGACCACAATATGGGAATGATACACCTCAGTGCAACATTCCCACAAGTAACAGATATGAACCCATTAGACCCCAAACTCCATCACAACCCCCACCCCCACTCTTTAGGGGAGATCCCCACTACCAAAGACCGTATGAACATAATGGGTATCCACCCTATTATGGAGGGGATTTTCAGGACAGGGGTCATGGCAGACCTCCCTAGAGAGGACAGAGGGGGAGAGGGGGTTACTTGGGTCCACCCAGGGGTGGGAATTATTGGAGGCCGAGGGGGGGATACAGAGGTTACCCCCCACAACAACACACAGGAGAGGTCCCACCACCTCCCGCACAAAATGGAGAAGGAAGAACAGAGGTTGTAGAGGAGGTCAGAAAAAGAAAAAGAGAAACCTAGATGGAGGAATCTTTAATCTTAGCAGCATACAATTTAATGAGGAGGAACTTGAAGTTTTGGAATTGGGTTTAAAATATGCTCCGCATAAGAACATTAACAAATTTAGAACCTTTATAGATTTACATAAGTTTATTAGGAGAGTTAACATTAAGAAACATTTTGCTATGAAAACTCAAAATGTTATTGATATAGATCCACAGTTTGAACATAGTGGGTTGAGAAACAAGTCCACATTTAACCCTAGGCACAGCAACAACCAATGTTTGGATGTTTTCAAGATGATGGTTGAACAGGATATAAAGAATACCCATATCCACCCCATTAGAGGCAACAGAAAAATCCAACAGGGCCTCAAGGAACTAGAGAAGAAGAAAGACATCATAATAAGACCAGCGGATAAGGGGGAGGGGGGTAATAGTTGTGTTGAATTGAATTGAATTGAATTGAAGTAGATTATAAAAATGAACTTAACTGACTCATAGAAGATAAAGACACCTATCAAAAAATTAAAGGGGACCCTGTGAATAAGCTTAAAGCCATTCTAATTAAAACAAATCAAGAAAGCTCAAGAGAAAGGCATATTGGACAAAAAAGAGGCTCAATATCTAGTACCAGCAGCACCCAAAACCCCCATCATATATCAAGTTCCCAAAATACATAAGGATATCCAGAAACCCCCAGGACGCCCCATCATTAATGGGGTAGATTCCCTATTTTCTAGAGTTGGGGAATATTTAGATCATTTCCTACAGCCCATTGCTCAGAAGTTTCCATCCTACACGAAAGATAGTAGGGACCTCATCAATCTTATCAGGGACATTCCAATCAATGAACGAACGTACCTGGTAAGTATTGATGTTGATTCCCTATACACTAACATAAAGCAGAAAGACGCCACTTCTGCGATCAAATGGGCGTTAGAGACTAAAACAACGCTACATAGGACCCAAATAGAATTCATGCTAGATATGCTACAATTAGCCATGGAAAATAACTACTTTTGGCATGATAAACAGTACTACAAACAGATAAGGGGAGTAGCCATGGGAGCTAAATATGCTCCCACTGTGGCAAACATCTTTATGAGTAAATGGGAGTCAGAGAAAATATTTGGGAGAAATATAGTAGGTATGAAAACATACAGAAGATATATAGATGAAATTTTTCTAGTTTGGGAGGGCAGTGAGGATTCCTTGAAAACGTTTTTGGAACAGATTAACATTAACAAATATAAAATATCTTTTTCATCAAACTATCATCAAAAGGTCAATTATTTGGACCTGGAAATTTTCCATTCCAACAACAGTCTATATACACAAACTTTTTTTAAAAAACAGATAGGAATAGTTATATTCCCACAACTAGTGGCCACCACCCGAGATGGATCTTGGGGATATCCAAAGGACAGATGATCATTATCAAAAGAAATTGCAGCTTGCAGGAAGACTACACAATCCAGTCCAACATGCTGGTGGACAGATTTGAGCAAAAAGGATATAAGCGACAACAACTTTTAAAAACACAACAAGAAGTAGGAACAATGGATAGAGAACAACTACTCGTCTCCCCAATTCTAAAATTCTAAAAAGAGAGAAAGTTATGATCTAACCTTCTGTACAGAATTCAACCAACAGTATAAACAAATAAAAAAGATCATTAATAAACATTGGCCCATCTTACTTAGAGATCCAGTTTTATTGAAAACCTTACCTCCACGTCCGAAATTTGTCTACAAATGTCCTCCTGTATTGAAGGACAAAATTGTTAAAAGCATCCCCGACCCCCCTAAGAAGCTGACAACCTTCCTCCAACAGGAAGGTTTCTTTAAATGTGGCAGATGTCTAATCTGCAGAACATGTAAGAGTGGAAACAAAAAGACTACGCAGTTCAAATCTAGGGTAACAGGACAAATATATGAAATTCCCAAATTTATAACCTGTGGCACCACACATGTCACATACCTCTTGGAATGTGAATGTGGTCTCCAATATGTGGGAAGAACCACAAGAGAGCTTAAAGTTAGACTGAGGGAACACATTAATAATATTAAAAAGGGTTTCCCGAAACACAGTTTATCATTTCATTTTAGGAGATTCCACAATAGAGATCCATCTAAACTTACATTTTGTGGCATTGATAGGGTGGAAAAACATTGGAGGGGCACCAATCCTAAACAGGCTATTTCCCAAAACGAGACCCAATGGATATACAAATTACAGTCTTTAACGCCGAAAGGGTTAAATGTGGACCTGGACATTAATTGTTTTATTAGTAATTTTTGATTATTTATTTTTATTTTCATTTTTATTATTATTTCCACATTTATTTTTATTTTTACTTTATTTTTCTTCTTTCTTTTATTTTTCATTTTATTTTTATTTTTACTTTATTTTTATTTTATTTTTTATTTTATTTTTATTTTCATTTTTATTTACTGTTATTTTTTATTTTTATTTTTATTTTATTTTATTTATTTTTTTCTTAGTTATTTTAATTTTTCATTATTTGTCAAACCAGGTTCTCATTATGTTTTTTTTTCCAACTATCTAATTACTTATATATTTTCCTCCAGATGTATGAGTATATGAGTATACTGTGATTGTCATAATGGTTCATTTAATGCAATATACCTTGATTTGTTTTTAATGTAATACCGAATTACCAACACTAGATGGCCTCTGATCACTCCCTGTTAATCCAGGAAGTAGGATGTTGATGTTTACCTTTTGGCAACAAGGATTACATCACTTCCTGTGCTGCTGATCACTTCCGGTTTCAGCGGAAACACCACTTCCGGTTCCAGGGGAAACCGGAAGTGAGGTCGATTTCATACTGCGCCATCAATGAGAGTAGTGGGAGTCATTGGGTGTAGTAGGCGGTACTTAAAGTATATAAGACAGGCAACCACAGACTCCATAAGCTTCTGATGATGCCCAGTGGGAGGGGCGAAACATGTCAAGCTAAGGATAATCTGTGAAGGCTGTTTGGATGCCAAGGCGGCAATTTTTGCACATTTTAAAGATTCTGACGTAAGTGTAATGATTTTAAACCTTTTAATAAAACTTGCAGTATTACACTATATGCCCTCTTCTCTTCACTTGTCCAAACTTTACTATTCCAATCGTCTTTGACTAAGTAAAGTATGTAGGATCTACAATCAAGTGGTGAAGGAGAGGAGATTCCATTCTCTGAGGCACAACCTACCTACATATCTGCTGGACAAGAGACACCATCTTGATATACACAGGCGTATTTTTCATCTTTATCTGGTGAGTGGAGATCCAGGAGGGGAGCACAGGAAGTCACCAAGATTACATCAACGTGTCCCCAACCCTGCACCTCACACTTGATGAACTTCATTGTATTTTGTAATTTTTTTGAATTTTTTAACTTTATTGTATGCCCTTTTTTTGCACTATATTGGCACTTTGTTACACATGTTGTCATATGACACATATTTGATGTGAGTGTATGCACATTTATGATTGAGAGAGGCAGCGCTGAGCATATATTTTTTCTGTTGTCATTTTTTGGGGTATTCACCCCACACTACAGCGGCAGCCCTATTACAAAACGCACACGTATATGTACATTTTGTATTTATTTTATAATTTATTTGCAATTTATTTACAATTTTATTTTTCTCCACGGCGCGGGTCCATCCTTATCACTTTTATCAGTGAAGCAAGCCATCATTAGGCTGAAAAAACAAAACAAACCCATCAGAGAGATAGCAAAAACATTAGGTGATGCCAAATCAACTGCTTGGTACATCCTTAAAGAGAAAGAATGCAACGGTGAGCTCAGCAACACCAAAAGACCCGGAAAACCACGGAAAACAACTGTGGTGGATGACCGAAGAATTCTTTCTCTGGTGAAGAAAACACCCTTCACAACAGTTGGCCAGATCAAGAACACTCTCCAGGAGGTAGGTGTATGTGTGTCAAAGTCAACAATCAAGAGAAGACTTCACCAAAGTGAATACAGAGGGTTCACCACAAGATGTAAACCATTGGTGAGCCTCAAAAACAGGAAGGCCAGATTAGAGTTTGCCAAACGACATCTAAAAAAGCCTTCACAGTCCTGGAACAACATCCTATGGACAGATGAGACCAAGATCAACTTCTACAAGAGTGATGGGAAGAGAAGAGTATGGAGAAGGAGAGGAACTGCTCATGATCCAAAGCATACCACCTCATCAGTGAAGAATGGTGGTGGTAGTGTCATGGCGTGGACATGTATGGCTGCCAATGGAACTGGTTCTCTTGTATTTATTGATGATGTGACTGCTGACAAAAGCAGCAGAGTGAATTCTGAAGTGTTTCGGGCAATATTATCTGCTCATATTCAGCAAAATGCTTCAGAACTCATTGGACGGCGCTTCACAGTGCAGATGGACAATGACCCGAAGCATACTGCGAAAGCAACCAAAGAGTTTTTTAAGGGAAAGAAGTGGAATGTTATGCAATGGCCAAGTCAATCACCTGACCTGAATCCGATTAAGCATGCATTTTACTTGCTGAAGACAAAACTGAAGGGAAAATGCCCCAAGAACAAACAGGAACTGAAGACAGTAGAGGCCTGGCAGAGCATTACCAGGGATGAAACCCAGCGATTGGTGATGTCTATGCGTTCCAGACTTCAGGCTGTCATTGACTGCAAAGGATTTGCAACCAAGTATTAAAAAGTGAAAGTTTGATGGATGGTTGTTAATCTGTCCCATTACTTTTAGACAGCAACAGATTCCAAATGCAAATAGCACACTTGAAATAAACTCTGGACCTTTTATCTGCTCCTTGTAAATGGGATAATGAGGGAATAACACAAACCTGGCCATGGAACAGCTGAGCAGCCAATTGTCCCATTACTTTTGGTCCCTTAAAAAGTGGGAGGCACATATACAAACTGTTGTAATTCCTATACTGTTCACCTGATTTGGATGTAAATACTCTCAAATTAAAACTGAAAGCTTGCAGTTAAAACACATCTTGTTCGTTTCATTTCAAATCCATTGTGGTGGTGTATAGAGCCAAAAAGATTAGAATTGTGTCGATGTCCCAATATTTATGGACCTGACTGTACTCCTGGAGTAAAACTCGAATAACATATTATTATTTATTGTATTAAGGTTTGAACACGCACTAGAGACACAGATTTAGCCGTTGTGATATATTATGTCTTTATAAATAAAACCAAGTTTCATGAACAAACAAAAATATTGCATTTTGACAAGCAGAAGTACAACTTAAAAATATAAAAAACCCCAACAAACTGTAAACTCTTTTGGCTGTAAATGCCATTGCACATATTACCAACATTAAACATTAAGAAAAAAAATAAGAAAAGCCTTTTTTAAATTTTTGTTTGCATTCGGCAGCTTAGTAGATGCCCCCTACATATTCTTATGTGGTAGTGCACCATTAATTTTGATGTCTAATTTCAATTCAGTTTTAGTTATAGCCTTTTGACTAAAATGCCATTTTAGTTGTACTCATATTTTAGTCTTTTGACTAAAATGCCATTTTAGTTTTAGTCGTATTTTAGTCATCTGAACTGTTTTAGTTTTAGTCGTATTTTAGTTGATTAAAATAGTATTAATTTAATCCAAGGAAATATTTTAGTCGACAAAATTAACACTGACAGCTAGTAGTAGTTGCTCATATTTAACTGGACTTGTTCTGAAATGACAAGAACGTTTTGCCACTTATCCAACCCCCTTCTATAATTCTTTTTTTTTCTCATACAATTTTAAGCCTTCTGTAATTCTGACTGAAAAAGCACATTGAATAAGCTAAGAAATGTCTTCAAAATTACTGAACAAGTCCAGATAAATGTGATTAGCTTCTAGTACCAAACCCTCAAACATGTAAAAATGGTGTTTTGGTCTTTTTCCTTTAGGTTTTTTTCACTGTTTTGCTGTATTGTATTGCTCTTTGAGTTTTTGTTAAACAATACAAATACAATAAGATGTTCAAAATAGAAACCAATTTAAAAAAGACCATATCATAGACATATGCCCAGTGTTAATAGTGCAAAAGTTGCTATATTGAAATGTCAAATAAGCACAAAACTACACCAAACATATGGAAACAACACAAGGAAAAAACTTTTTTCTTTTCTTGTTTTTGGGGTATGTATTGTTATTTTATCAATGACACAAAATGTTTGCGTTATATTATTTATTAATAACCCCTCAAATTACTGTATTTATCTGCGTATAAGACGCACTTTTTTCCCCTTAAAATCAGGGGAAAGTCGTGGGTGCGTGTTATACGCCGATCCCCGCTAATTGTGAGCTATCGGCGGCGATCGCCGCCGCCATTCACATAGCGAGTAGTTTTAAATATGGCACCGCGGAGTTCGGAGGGACTCGTCGGTGCTGAACGAGCGCCGCCGAAATCACAGAGCCGAGATACACATAGTTGAGTGTATTTGGCTCTTTCCGGCGCCGCTCACAGTCACGCCCAGTCCCGCCATTGGACCTGTGTTATGTCCATCATAGGGCGGGACTGGGCGGGACTGTGAGCGGCGCCGGAAAGAGCCGAATACACTCGACTATGTGTATCTCGGCGGCGTTCGTTCAGTTCCGCCGGCGCCAAGTCCCTCCGAACTCTGCGGCACCATATTTAAAACTACTAGCATGTGTATGTCGGCGGCAGCGGCAGGCGGTAGGCATGGACACTGGGGACAAGGCTGCACTGAGGCAAGGCTGCACTGAGGCAAGGCTGCACTGACAAGGCTGCACTGAGGCAAAGCTGCACTGACAAGGCTGCACTGACACTGAAAAGGCTGCAATGACACTAACAAGGCTGCAGATGAACACTGATGAGGCTGCATTGATGGGCATTTTAATGTAAGTTTCTTTTCCTTAAACTTCCCTCCTAAAATTTTTTTTCCTTAAAATTCTCTCCTAAACTTGGGGTGCGTGTTATACGCCGGCGCGTGTTATACACCGATAAATACGGTAGTTAAACCATGTAAAAACTTTTTTTGGCATTTTTCTTTGATTTCCCACCTTTGCTGCTTTATGTTTTTGTTACTTACATTTTTCGAACAAATGGAAAAAAAGCCAAATCACAACTTTGTCAAGCATGACACAAGTATGTGCACAGCAATAAAAGATCTTATTTTAAACCCTTTTTCTTCTTGTCTAAAAAGCCTAAAAAAGGACAAGACTTCACCCAAATGTTGGGTACTGTTTAGGTTGAGAAACCTCAAATAAAAATAAAATACACACACAAATACAATAGTATAACATCTGTTTATATTTCTCAATGTGCTATTTTCACATTTTTTTCACATTTTGCCTAAAACACCTCATGGAAGAACAAACTACACTCAAAGTACACACCAGAACTGTGGGAGCTATGGGGGAGATTCCCATGCCATTCGAATAACAAGTGACCTTGAAAAATTGCCTTCTATCGACTTCGATGCAATACAAGTTATTTTGGGTCAAACTAAATTTCAGAAGATTTGATAATCGCAAGTTTTAAGCTTGTAAAGCTCTCTCTTATTGTATGCTGTTTTTTTGTATATATACAGTATTTTGCAATGTTACATACTGTAGTTACAGCCAGTTTAACCTGAGTTTGTAAGTGTGTGTTTGTGTTACTACCACTTTACACTCCTCAATGACACCATCAACTGTGGAAAGGAGTTCCACTTCCTTACTGCTCTAATGGTAAGAAGAAAACATTATGTGTTTAAGATTGAACAGCCTTTCATCCAACTTAATTGTGTGGCCGTGTGTATTCTTCAGAGACCCTAGACTTACTAGTTCGGGTCTTTGGACGTAGAGTGAACTGTTGAGCACAAGCTGATGCCTGCAATAGCACCCATCATCCTGTGTTGGTTTTATGCCGGCTCTCTGCTTCATATGAAACTGATGCAATGGCTGTATAGCCACTGATCAATTTCATAGTGAGGGCAGCGTAGTGCCCCTTCCCCCCCACTGGCACCCCCCGCATGGTTCCTGGGCTCTCCCCCTCTTCCCGGGACCACATCCACTGGCTTCAGGATGGAGAGCAGGAGGATACCAAGGCACGTGCATGCCTCAATCTCCTCTGTACTGAATGAAACTGGAAGTGACAATGATTTTGTCACTTGCAGTTTCAGATCTTCTATCCCCTGTCTGGTAAAGCTAGGGGAAAATCTAACAGAGCAAATTTACTTTTTTAAAATCTATTTGTGTCATTTGCAATACTCAAACATCTTCCTTCTGTTCCGGTTCTCTTGGTCTTCCAGTCTATACAGTACGTTTCTCTGTTCTTTCTGAATCTCTTCCATCTGGTTCTTGAGTCCTTTTATCTCGACCCCTTGGCTGTCCATCGTTATTTCTACATCTTCAACTCTTTTTAGGATATGATTCATATCTTCGCGTAAAGATTCTATTTCTCCTTTTATCGATGTTTCGAGCTTCGCGAACATTTCTGCCATTTCACCCTTTGTTGGAAGTTGTTGTTTTTGTTGGGGTTCCATTGGTACTTCTTCAATTGTCTCATTGCTTGCAGTGTGGATGTCTATCTCAGCCAACTGTCTTCTTGTCCCTATTTTAGATAGGCACTCTGGGGTTTTGCTTTTAGTCCCCGTTTGTTTTCCCGGGCTTTCTTTGCCGCTGTCGTGTGCCATATATTTTCTAATGGTTCCCGGGCTTACACTTGTTCTAGGCGGGTTAGCTGTTGCCCCCTTCGTTGATTTACCCCTGATTTCTTCCTAGCTACTACGTTTAGTACAGGTGTCCAATATCCTCCTGCTATTCCGCCCCCCCCTTTCTCTCTCTCCTGCCCACTCTCCTTCAGCCGCAATCCCGGGCGGGCACCCTCTAATGTTTCTTAGTCTGGAGTAGGCTCCTGAGTGTATTATAAGTGAAGTTTGTGGATAATTCACAGGGGGAACCCAGTTTTACTGGAGTGGAAATTCAAACTGTCCTCTTGCGGTCTATACACCTGCAGCTAGTTATATAGATTGTAAATTGTAACGACAGTAGCGACTCTAGAACCAGAAACCGCTAAAGTTCACCTATAATCGCTACATTCGTTTTTTTTTTTGTTTTTTTTTTTCCCTCTAAGTTGTTTTCTCTTCTTAGCAGACTTTGTCACTTAACTTCTGTAGAATTCTATAGGAAAGATCAGAATAGTCCCAAGAGAGTCGCTTCATGATAAGCAGTTTAACACCTACTTGTGCACACAACTTGCACCCAGCTTGCTTAATAGTCTATGCACGAGTCCAAACAGCAATCACACAGTCCGCTCAGTTGTCGGTGTAGCACTGCAGCAATATCCTGTGTCTGCTGCTTGTTATACTGTTATGAGTTTGTCGTCATCTGCATAGTTGTACCCACTATATCATTTCATTTCACAATGTGAGATAGACCCTGTCCACCTTGCTACCGCATACAATGTATGTATGTTTTTACTAAATAGATGTGCAAACGTTGTGTAGATTTATGGCAGGAGGGTTTGTAATAGATCTATGACTTGTACAACCGAGATAAAATGAGATAGAATAAAGCATCAGGTCAAATACTCCACTAATCTCATATTGCATGAATCAGCCTGAAGTTTGCAAATAGTTGACTTGACATTATAAAGTATCCTTATGCGTTATACATAAAATCTCCCTAAATTATGAACGCTCAGAGTTGATTAAACTTAATTAAGGTTGGACTACTTGCCGCTCTTCATGAATCCGTTGTGCAGGGGGTCACTACATCACGTAGCTTCTTATAGTACACTTACCCCATCGGATGGACCTGAGCGATTTGCCAGACTCTCACCTCCTGCAGCTTTGCTTTGCTTTAACCTTTTCCCCACTCCGCTGCCTCCACTGTCGCTCCACTGTCACCTCGCTGCTGTAAACGTGAAACAGCTTGTGGCTCCGTTTCCCGGGCTCCGAACACCGTGAGCGCCGTGTCAGTGGCTAATGCATGGTTAGACAGGCTATGCTAGCTATATCGGGAGAGCGTTGGTTCTACCTGGCGCGCCTGCCAGGATCCTACTTAGTTCATCTCCCACGCTCAGAAGAGCCGGGAGCTCGCTCCGCTCACTCTGCACGGTCCCGCCGCGGCAACACTCACAGTGGGGATGTCCGGAAGGTCGAAGGCACTGAGTCAGGGGGTCCGTGGGAGGCCGGGAGGCGGCCTCTGCCTAAGCCAAAGCCGGCATCACAGGGAAGGGATCTCCAGGCATCTCGAGCTCAGCATCGGATCCAACCCAACACCCACATCCGGCTCCTCCCTCTAACAATACTCAAACGTCTTAATAATGTTTACTGAGTTGGATGGACCTATGAAAATAATAATGAATATATTTTGTTTTTAGGTTCCGGAATCTCGATGCTCCGAACCCTGTTTACCCGGCAGCAGAAAAAAATTTGGATCCTCCATTCACAAATGCTGCTATGAGTGTGTCACATGTCCAGAAGGAGAGATATCAAATACATCTGGTAGAGTTCATAGTTCTTGAAATGGGCAGACGTTATAGCTGTAAGGGAATTTATCATGTTTTTTCTTTATTAAAGCGGCATTAAACCCAAAACCAAAAATGTATTATATTGCAGCTTACCAATCATTAGAGGTCCCCCTCTGTTTTCACCTGGGGATCTGGCCAGTAACGCACCTCCTGTTTTAGACCTCTTTTTCACACTGAGGTGGTTTTCAGGCGTTTTAGCGCTAGAAATAGAGCCTGTAAAGCACCTGAAAACTACCTCCCATTCATTTCAGTATGACTTTTCACACTGGGGTGGTGCGCTTGTGGGACGTTAGAAAAAGTGCCAGAAAAGTGCTTCGGAAGTGCCGCAATGCGCTTTTAACCCCTTCCTCAGCTGCTAGAGGGGGTTAAAATCAACCTGCTGGGGCCCAAAAAATGTCGCTTAAACGAGTGGCGCTTTACCACTGATGCACGGGCGGCCCCAGTGTGAAAGGGGTCCTAGTAGTGGTGGTGCGTCCATAAGGGCGCACGGGCACTGCCCCCTCTCTCCAGCCACCCCCTCTATGACCAATGGATAGATTCATGCATAGCATGGATCATAGATTTTCTAACATTTAACATTGACAGCGGTGCTTACAACGCTCAAGCTTTTGTTCACTTATGTAAAACCTTTATTTAAAAAATAAATAAAGGATTCCATAACTGCTTAAAAAGTGTTTTCGTTATGGTGGGTATATGTTCCAAAACTATCAATTCCAGAACGATCGTTTGATTTACTAATCATTAGTGGTGCCAAATCAATGTTCTTAATTGACAGCAGATGTGAGAAAATTCGAAAGGCAGAACATTTTTCTTGAGCAAACAAATTTCTAACTGTGAAATGTGATTTTCGTTTGAGAAAAATGTTTAATATATCTGGAATTACATTCAAAAGGCAGGTCTGGACAAAATTTTAAAGACTTTTGAACAACATTTGCTGATTCAATTATGGCAAAAAATAATGTTCTGACAGCTGATTTATGTACAACATTTGAACAAAAATCTGCTCTTGTGTACCCAGCTTTAGTCAAGTCCATCTAAATCTGCTATTGCATCGAACACTACAGTTTCCCCATTGGCAATGCTGCTGTCCATGGCTTGCTCTATTGCTCCTCCAGTTGAGTGAAGACACCCTAAGACAGGAACTGTCCTGACCATCAAATAAAAATAATGGGGAAAAAAAAAGAAAACGAATGCAGCCACATTAAAGGATCAGTAAGCTGCAATATAGTAGATTTCTTTGTAAGTTTAATACTGCTTTAAAAAAATCTTTGTTGCAGATTGAAAGTACAGTGGATTTTACCATCTACCACTGCCAATGTTTAAAAATAAAAGTGATGTGTGGTGATAGAGTCTCTTCAAAAACTTTGACACAGATGCTCATTGTGTTTTTTTTTTTTATTCAATCATTTTTATTATTTTTCCATAGAAAAAGAGGACATCAGGGCATACCAACATATTTTTGATATAAATGTATATATATCTCCTACAATTCATATCCCTTATAATAATACTAGCAGCTTCCAGGGAACATAGAGTTCCAAGACTCCCTCCAGAGAAAAAAAAGGGTGGTATTAACAACATTTATTGTGTAAGAAGGAGGGACCAGAGTATTCTCACCCAAGGGATGCCCCCAATCCCGCCTATCGAGATCTATATCCCCCACTAACAAAGCAATCCAGTGCCTCAGACTCATCTTTAAAGTGGAGGGCCATCCAAAAAAAAAAATTGCATCAAAAATCTTTAAAAAATTGAAAAAAAAACATTTGAAAAAAAAAAATTAACTTACCTGAAACCCTTGTTGCTAGGCAGTCTTCCTAATCTGCCTCTTCCTATTCCGCGGCGCTTCCTCCTCTTCGGTGAGCGGCCCCGTTGCCTTCTGGGAACTGTGTGTGTTCCAGAAAACCACGGGGCCATTCACAGAGCACCGCGCGACTCGCGCATGCGCAGTAGAAAACGGGCAGTAAAGCCACAAGGCTCGGCTGCCTGTTTCACTTCGTTAAGATGGAGGCGCTGGCGGCCGATCCGATGGATGGATCGGCCTTGGGGGGCCGACATCGCGGGCTCGCTGGACAGGTAAGTGTCCTTATTAAAAGTCTGCAGCTACAGTGTTTGTAGCTGCTGACTTTTAAAAAAAAAATAATGCGGCAGGAACCCCCCTTTAAATCCATAAGTTTTCACTATAATCTATTAACATGAGTGTTAAAGAATGTGTCCCTTATCCACATACTGTTTTCCTTTATTCCACCTGATCATATGTTCCCTCACTTCATCGTCCCCCTCCCCCCCACCTAAGAATGAAGGTGTTTACTAACATTACCATTTTTTTGTAAGAAGGGGGCCTGGGGGGGCATTTTTTAGGACCCTCCCCAGTTCCCCTATCTAGGTACTTAACCTCCTCAATTGTTATTTTATTCTATAAAGTGTCATATTGTGGAATGTGTCCCAAATCACCCATTTGTAGTGCCTCTTCAACGCCACCTATACCCAAATCCCCCCCCCAAAAATGTATATGGGGGGTGAGGGGTAGGGAGACAAGAAGCTCCAAATATCTGTCAGTCCCTAACTACCCCTGTTCATTGTGTTTGTATTGCTCTTCCTGCAGACAGTGAAAACTGCATGAAATGCCCTGATGAAGAATGGCCAAATGAGAAGAAGGATCGATGTGTTTCAAAATTGGTGGAATTTCTCTCCTACACTGAAGATACAATTGTTGCAGTATTTTCAGCTGTCTCCATCTTCTGTTGTCTTCTAAATGGTTTAATATTGGGGATATTTATACATTACCGGGACACTCCCATTGTTAAAGCCAATAACCGGAACCTGAGCTATCTTCTCCTGGTCTCCATCATGTTGAGCCTCCTCTGTGTCTTCTTGTTCCTTGGCCGTCCAGTAGATGTAACCTGCATGCTGCGTGTGACCTCTTTTGGTGTCATCTTCTCAGTTGCTGTCTCTTCTCTACTTGCCAAAAGTATCATGGTGTGTGTTGCTTTTAAAACCACAAAACCTGGAAGTTCTTGGAAAAAATGGATGGGAGCCAGATTTCCCATTTCTATAATGTCTGTGTGTTCACTGATTCAAGTTACAATCTGTGTCACTTGGTTGTCTATTTCTCCACCCTTTCAGGATAAAGACACTCACTCTTATCAGGGAAGGATCATCATTCAGTGTAATGAGGGTTCAGTTATCGGCTTCTACTCTGTCCTGGGATATATGGGGTTTCTGGCAGCTGTGAGTTTCATTATAGCATTTTTAGCCAGGACATTACCGGATAGTTTTAATGAGGCCAAGTACATCACCTTCAGCATGCTGTTGTTCTGCAGTGTCTGGATTGCCATGATCCCGGCCTATCTGAGCTCTAAAGGGAAAGACATGGTGTCTGTGGAGATTTTTGCTATAATGGCATCAAGTTCTGGACTTCTTGGCTGTATATTTTTCCCAAAATGTTACATAATTCTGTTCAGACCTGATCTCAATACAAAAATAGGCTTTCTTAGAAATAAAGGACAATGAACTTTTTGTATGATGCAAATAATACATATAATCAAAAAAACACATAATTACTTTTCCCATAATACTTGTCTATAGCATTTTGCCAGTCTATTAAGAAGAAAATCTGTTAAATATATTGTATTTAGTTTTATTTTTCTTAGTGCATTAAACACAATTTTCAATAATAGTTTGTATTAACCAAAGAAGAAATAAATCTTGCATGTCTTAAGTTAAAAATTTACTTTCATGTAAAGGAAAACTATATTTTCTATACGTAAAGAAACCCCCTAAAACACCACAAATTAAATAAATAACAAATATACTAGGTAAGGATGGCTACTGGGTACTGTGAAAATCATACCGTGATTGAAACTGGATACTGCAGACATAACTCCTCTTCTGGCTAGTGATGAGTGAATCTACTTGGGGTCAATTCAAAGTTAGGTTCAGTAGACAAAAATCAGCAAAATGCAAATGTTAATGAAAACCCTATTGAAGTCAACAGGGAGGGAATCTTGAAAGTCCATTCTCTCCATTTTGAAGGCTAAAAGACAAGGAGTTATCAAACAAGCAGTAGCGGGGCACCCCCATAGAGAGACATGTAGCAATGCAAAAAATTTTTTAGAAATTGGTTTGGTGGGGAGCAACTCATTTATAAAGGCTAAAAGTGAAACAATACAAATGCAAAATTCCTTTAACATTTTCTCTGCCACCAACGTAAAGCATACACCTGGTCAGTATCTTGGTCAGTATGCCTTGTGTTGGCTGCATTATCCCTTCTGCTCTCAGCTCATGATCACTTCAATGGCCATAAACTTACAGTGCTTTGAAAGTATTCATACCCCTTGAAATCTTCCACATTTTGTCATGTTACAACCAAAAACGTGAATGTATTTTATTGGGATTTTATGTGATAGACCAACACAAAGTGGTACTGTCACGGAACGTCCCACACTCCGCTTGAGTGCTTCCATCATATACCACTTCCTCCCAGTCTGTATACAGATATCAGGTATTCCAACCTCTCTGAGCACAAAACAAGGCGACACTTGCTTAGATGCTAACATGAACTGACTTTATTTAGAATCAAAATACAGTCTTATATACAGGAGAAGATGAGGTTCCACCCTCCTGCTCATATTACTCTAACAATACAAATGTAACCTAATTAACCTAATTAACATGAGCTAATTAACTATTCCTTTATACAGCCTACCCTGTTTCCCCGAAAATAAGACCTGGCGTGGTTGTCGGTGATGGCTGCAATATAAGCCCTACCCCCCAAATAAGCCCTACCCTGTTTCCCCGAAAATAAGCCCTACTCTGAAAAGAAGACCTACAAGGACTTTAACTAGGGCTTATTTGGGGGGTAGGGCTTTTATTGCAGCCATCACCGACAATCACGCTAGGTCATATTTTCGGGGAAACAGGGTAGGTGACTGAGACATGACCTTTTGCCCAGACTGAGTTAATTATCACAGGACATTTTCTCACAATAGCAGCAGCTCCAATAGGAGTTGTCCCGTCTCCTACATTGTATAGAGGACAATGTGATCAGCTCATTCAATTAACATAAACACAGGTAGTTGGAGTTGATGACACCAGCATCTCCTCACAGGATGTGTCCCAACAGTATGAATCAGTCTTATCAGCAGGGGGCTGCTGGAGGAATCCCCCCTCCCTCTTCAGGGACACAAACCCCAGATGACCACAGCAAGGAGTCCCCAACAGAATCAAACAACATACAATATATACATATATACACGACTGAGTCCGATTAGTACAGTTCAGACTGGATTTCTAATTCACCTCACAAAGAGTATTGTTCCCTTGAAAATCCAGGGCCCATAATCAAAAGGCAAGAGGCTTGCATTCAGTCCTCTCCAACAGCCTCTGTCCTGGCTAGGTCTGTTACAGGTACATAATTGTGAAGTGGAAGGAAAATGATAAATGGTTTTCAAAACTTTTTACAAATAAATATCTGAAAAGTGTGGCGTGCATTTGTATTCAGCCCCCTTTACTCTGATACCCCTAACTAAAATCTAGTGTAACCAATTGCCTTCAGAAGCCACCTAATTAGTAAATAGAGTCCACCTGTGTGTAATTTAATCTCAGTATAAATACAGTTGTTCTGTGAACCCCTCAGAGGTTTGTTAGAGAACCTTAGTGAACAAACAGCATCATGAAGGCCAAGGAACACACCAGACAGGTCAGGGAGTTGTGGAAAAGTTTAAAGCAGGGTTAGGTTATAAAAAATATCCCAAGCTTTGAACATCCCATGGAGCACTGTTCAATCCATCATCCGAAAATGTAAAGAGTATGGCAGGCACAACTGCAAACCTACCAAGTCGTGGCCGCCAAGCTAAACTGACAGACTGGGCAAGGAGAGCATTAATCAGAGAAGCAGCCAAGAGGCCGATGGTAACTCTGGAGGAGCTGTAGAGATCCACAGCTCAAGTGATTAGTATTGACCACTCTTGTGTTCATTCATAAGTTATGTCTTCAGTTTGTGAATAAACAGGAAGCCTCAGTGCAGTGTAGCTGCAGCTGCAGAGAAGTTAAAAGTGAAATATCAGGGGTATGTTTAGACCCCAGATATTTCACCAAAGACCTCCCTCCAACAGGACAGTTGCAAAAAAAGGAACAGTTAATAATACAAATTAATAAAAACGTAAAAAATAAAATTGTAAAAAAATGTAAAACGTAATTGGGGGCACTGTGGCGTGTACAATTTGAATGCATAGAGATAAACCCCTCTTTGGATTGGGGTTATGTATGCACAAATAGAAAAAAATATCTTTTTAAAAAAAGTATAATTTATTTATACAAAATCATTTATTTTATACAAAATTAAAAAAAAAATTGATGCAAACACTTGTGCAGTAGATAAAAAATAATATCTACATTGTAAAGCAAAGGTGGAGAAAATATCCAGATATAATAGAAGTGGAGACAGTTAACGTGTTTTGAGTATTCTTCTTCAGAGGTGTCTAACTTAAGCAGAAAAATTGCCTAAAACCATAAAATCTTAGAGTTCTCAACAAATAAACATTCAAGACATATATAGTTCCAATATAGGTCTGAAATGTTTATTTGTTGATAATGCTCTGATTTTATGATGACTTATTTATATCATACTTACATTTTAGGCACTTTTTCTGCTAAAGTTAGACACTTCTGAAGAAAAATTCTCGAAACGCATTAGCTGTCTCTACTTCTATCATATCTGGATAAGGGATGAACGAACGGTTTGGCTCGAGCATGAGTTCGGGCCGAACTTTGGCTGTTCGGCAGTCCTCCGAACAACCAAATTATCTGATTGTTCGACTGTTTGTTCGGCCCGCTGAATGACCACAATACACTGCGCCGCCGCACAGTACATTGAAAGCCCTGATTGGCTGAAGCAAAGAAAGCTTCACCTAATCAGGGCACAGAGCACTGTCAGAGCCATGATTGGACGCTGTCATGATGACTGTATCCAATCATGGCTCATTGTTCCTAATCCCGCCCCACACTATAAAGGTATTCTTTTCATAGCGGCCATTTGTAGTCTGATAGCGGCGTGGAGAGAGATTGAACAGGGCTCTGTTCAGTTCTATTAGACAGTTAGTGTGCTATAGTGTGCTATTCTGATTCTATTGTCAGTGTAGAATATCAGTTTAGTGTGCATCTAGGGATAGTTCAGTGTGAGTGTAGTGCGACCATTCATCTTTACATTAGTATGAATGTAGGGATAGTTCAGTCATTGTGAGTGTAGTGCGACCACCATTTATCTTTACATTAGTGTGAAAGTAGGGATAGTTAAGTCAATGTGAGTGTATTGACTGTTTAACACAGTATATTTCATTGCGTTACTGCAAGTTTAACGCTGTATATTTCAGTACGTTATGTGCCATTTAACGCAGTACATTTTGCATGTATATGTGCGTTAGTGCACTGTCACGTACCTGACAAGTGAGCCTAACGTGCATACAGCCCCAGCTCAAGGACCACAAATAGCCACAAGAGCAGAGTGGTGTAAGAGTGCCTGAATCGTCTCTTGTGCAGCTGAAGAATTCCTAGCGTAGACCAGCAGGTGTAGTCAGCTCAGCAGACAGAAAGCAGGAAACAGGAAGCTGGAAGATGCAGAGCTGTGGAGACACTGGATGCGTGGTCAGAAAAGCCGGGTTCAGTAACAGATGATAAGTCAAACACAAGTGGCAGGCACAGAATGGTCAGTATACAGGCAAAAGTTCGGCAACAGAATATCAGTCAATTTAGAGATAAGCCTAGTCACAAGGCAAGCCAGGGTCAGGATAACAGAAGTCAATCGTAGTCAAACAAGCCGGGTCAAAACAGGAAACAGATCGAATCTCGGGAACAGGTAGACACAGGAACAGGTATGAGCTGCAAATCAGACAGCGAAGTCTCTGTGCAGCTGAGGTATTTAAATAAGGCAGCTTGGTGCTAATCACTGCAATTATTCTGTAGCATTGTTAACCCTTAGGTGACCCCTGCGCCGGGTGGCAGATCCATGACATGCACGCTTAACGCAGTATAATTCAGTTGCATTACTGCAAGTTTAATGCTGTATATTTCATTGTGTTACTCCACAGTTACCCAGCTGTTGTTGATTCTGCACGTTAGTCCTGCCTACTTAAAGCCGTCCAGCTCACTTGATCTCTGCCTTCGCCTTGGTCACATCACAAGAAACCATCTTCTGCATTCCTGTTTAAAAACTGGCTTTGCTGACATCCCTTCTGGCTCCTTATCCTGCTTGCTGTTGCTCTACTTGGATCCCTGACTTCTGGCCTGGCTGATTACCTGATATGGTTACTGAACTCTGGCTTGGCTGATTACCCGATCTGGTCACTGAACTCTGGCTTGGCTGACTACCTGATCAAGTTACTAGACTCTGGCTATACTTTGACTATGCTTACTCTATTTACTTTTTTATTTTTTATTAATAAACAAGTGTGATTTTACTGTACTTCTGTCTCGGTCTGGTTGATGGTTTCTGACAGTAGGCAAAGACCATGAATTCAGAAGATACAGTCAATCCACTTGTTGGTAATATTTTTTTTCCAGATTGGATGAGCAAGATCACCGCATGGATCATTTTGCCATGGAGTTACAAATGCTCCCGAGTCGCATGGCTCACCTGGAATCCCCCACTGTGGCTGCTCCAGTACAACCTGAGTTGCAGGCCGTCTCTGCTGCTGCGCCAGTCTCTGTGCGGGCACCCGCCTTGAGTATTACCTCTATATGTATGTCTGGTTCCGCCCCGCTTCCCCAGCGATATGGGGGTGATCCAGTTCAATGCAGAGGGTTTCTCAACCAAGTTGAAATATACTTTGAGATGCTGCCCCAGGCATTTTCCATGGACAGAAGCAAAGTAGGGTTCGTGATATCTTTGCTTTCTGAGAGAGCCTTGGCCTGGGCTAACCCTCTATGGGGGACGCAAAAACCTGTTGTCTTGAGTTACCCTGAGTTTGTGGCCTCCTTTAAAAGGGTATTTAACCTTCCCGCACGCTTTGCTTCTGCTGCCAAGTGCCTCATGTCCATCAAACAGAGTACGAGAACTGTTGCCGACTACGCCATTGAGTTTCGTACTCTGGCAGCAGAGGTTGCTTGGAACAGTGAGGCCCTCGTGGTTGCTTTTTCTCATGGTCTCTCGGATTCCATCAAGGATAAGATAGCAGCCCGAGATATACCCACTGAGCTGGAGAGCTTGATCTTGTTTGCCATCCTCACTGACTCCAGACTCAGAGAAAGACTTTCTTTTAGGGAGCGCTTGTGGAAGCCTCCTGTACGTTTGCCTCCGAGCTTTGCAGTCCCACCCTTGCCTCCCTCACCTCCCATGCTTCCTTGTACTGAGTCGGTCAGTGAAGATGGACCCATGCACTTGGGCTTCACGCATCTCCCTGCGGATGAGAGAGCCTTTAGGAGGAGGGAGAGATTGTGCCTTTATTGTGGCCAGGCAGGTCACTTTTTGAAGTCTTGTCCTACCCGTCCTGGGAACACCCGAACCTTGAGGTCCTGTCATGGACAGACCTTAGGTGGCGTTGTTTCGTCCCCAGTTATCCAGAAGGATAAGCCCCTCGTTTCAGTCACCCTTTCTTGGGCTAAGTCATCTATCGAGATACAGGCTCTAATTGATTCATTGATGCTGCCTTTGTATCAAAGCACTTGATTCCACTGCAGCTGCGTGACACTCCACTTGCCATTGAGGCTCTTGAAGGGAGACCTCTACAGCCTGCCCATGTGACTCATGAGACGGTTCCATTGTCCATGGCCGTAGGGGCTCTTCAACATGAGATAATCCAATTCCAAGTGATTTCCTCTCCTAAGTTTCCGCTGGTTATTAGTTATCCTTGGTTACAGAGGCACAACCCCTCTTTTGATTGGCTCCATGCTGAGGTTCTCTCCTGGTCACCACAATGCAGTGAAACGTGCTTCCAGAAGGTAGCCAAGGTCCTGTTTACCTCTTCACTCTCCTCCCTGCCAGAGGAGTACCCTGATTTTAGCGATGTCTTTGACAAAGGTCAAGCCGGTAGTTTGCCTCCACACCGGCCGTATGATTGCGCAATTGACCTTCAACCTGGTGCCCCCTCGTGGCCGGGTTTACCCTTTGTTGGTCTTGGAGGATAAAGCCATGGAGGAGTATGTTGCAGACACACTTTTTCGGAGCTTCATCCACAAATCATCATCTCCTGGTGGTGCTGGTTTCTTCTTTGTGAAGAAGAAGAGCGGTGAACTGAGACCTTGTATTGATTATAGGGGTCTCAATTGTTTCACGATTAAGAATGCCTACCCAATCCTATTTATTACAGAGTTATTTGACCGACTCAATGGAGCAATGTTTTTCCACTAAGTTTGATCTGAGAGGGGCTTACGATCTTGTGATTAAGGGGGGGCGATAAGTGGAAAATGGTGTTTATTACCAGAACAGGCCATTATGAGTATCTCGTAATGCCTTTTGGCCTTTGTAACGCCCCAGGAGTTTTCCAGGAATTTATTAACGATGTCCTCCGAGATTTGTTGCAGTTATGTGTGGTGGTTTATCTCGATGATATCCTCATATTTTCCAAGTCCCTGGAGAGTCACCACACAGATGTCTGTCGTGTGCTTCAGAAATGAAGACAGAACAATCTCTATTGTAAACTGGAGAAGTTTGAGTTCCATCGGGAACAAGTTAAATTCCTGGGCTATGTCATCATGGTTTTTCGATGGACCCAGTGAAACTTTCGGCAGTCCTACAGTGGCCTCGACCCATGGGGTTACGTCCTCTGCAGTGTTTCCTGGGTTTTGCCAACTATTATCGGAAGTTTATTCGTAACTTCTCGTCTCTGGTCAAGCATCTGACCGATATGACCAGAAAGAACTGTAACCCACAGAGTTGGTCTCTGGAGTCCATAGAGTCTTTGAAAGTCTCAAGGCTGCCTTTATTTCTGCTCCTGTGTTGGCACATCCTGCTCCTACGTTACCTTTTATCCTTGAGGTTGATGCTTCTGAGACTGGTGTTGGCGCCCTTCTGTCTCAACGTCCTACCTCTGAGAGTGCTATACATCCTTGTGGCTACTTTTCCAAGAAATTGTCACCTGCCGAGTGCAATTATGAGATTGGTGACAGAGAGCTGTTGGCAATCATTTTAACTCTGAAAGAATGGAGACATCTTTTCGAAGGTACCACTGTGCCAGTTCTCATTCTTACTGACCATAAGAATCTCACATTCTTGTCTGAGGCTAAATACCTCTCTCCCAGAAGGGCGCAATGGGCTCTTTTCTTGTCAAGTTTCAATTACATTGTCTCATTCTTACCCGGTACTAAGAATGTAAGGGCTGACGCCTTGTCACAACAATTTTCCTCCGCTTCCAAGTTGGAGTCAGTTCTGGTTCCTATGATTCCTCCTGATCATATTCTGGCTATGGTTCGCACCAGTCTTACTTACTCTTCCTGAGAAACCTTGTGACCGCTGCTTTTTCCAGAGTGTCTCCATACCGCCGTGCTCCAGACTTACCATTCTCCCAAGACAGCTGGCCACCCTGGTAAGAATCAACTTGTTTGGGCCATTTCCCAACAATTCTGGTGGCCTAGTCTACGTGCTGATGTACTGTAACTGCCTTCATAGCTGCCTGTTCTGTGTGTGCTCAGAGTAAGACTCCACAACACCTTCCAGTGGGCCTCCTACAACCCATATCCAATGGAGAGAGGCCCTGGACCCACCTGTCTATTGGTTTCATTGTGGAGTTGCCCAACTCCCAAGGCAACACAATTATCCTTATGGTGGTTGACCGGTTCTCAAAGATGTGTCATTGTATTTCACTTAAGAAGTTGCCCACTTCTAAGGAATTGGCTTTGATTTTTGCTCAGGAGATCTTTCGCTAACATGGGCTACCCAAGGTGATTGTCTCGGACAGGGGTAGTCAGTTTGTGTCCCGATTCTGGTGAGCCTTTTGTGCACAGTTGGGAATTCAGCTTGCTTTCTCCTCTGCGTATCACCCGCAGTCTAATGGGGCCGCAGAATGAGCCAATCAGTCCTTGGAGCAATTCCTTCGTTGTTATATTTCTGACCATCACAACAACTGGTCAGACCTATTACCATGAGCAGAGTTTGCTCACAACAGTGCCTTGAATTCTGCTTCCCGATTTTCTCCATTTATGGCGAATTATGGTTTCCAACCTTCCATGTTGCCTGACAGAGTATTCCTGCGCTAGAGGAAAATCTCCATGGTCCTCGTTCCACTTGGGCACAAGTCCAGGAGGCTTTGCGTCATGCTAATAATCGGTACATACTCCATGCTTACCGCAGACACCTGCCTGCGCCTTCCTAACAGGTTGGGGACAGGGTCTGGCTGTCATCTTGCAACCTCCGACTTCATGTTCCCTCACTGAAGTTCACACCTCGGTTTATTGGTCCTTTCTGTATCATTCGCAGGATTAACCCAGTGGCTTACGCGTTGGACCTTCTTCCTAGTGTGCGCATCTTAAATTTCATGTCTCCTTATTGAAACCTTTGGTCTGCAACAGCTTTACCACCTCGGTGCCAAGTCCTCACCCTATACAGGTTGAAAACCATGAGAAGTATGAAGTACAATTCATTGTTGACTTCCGTAGGTTCTGTGGGTGCATACAGTACCTGGTGCATTGAAAAGGGTACGGTCCGGAGGAACACTCTTGGGTCTCATCCTCGGACGTACATGCCCCTGTCCCCTGTGTGGTTTCCATAGATGTTTTCCCTTCAAGCCCGGTGGTCCTCCGAGGGGGAGGGGTCGTTGAGGAGGGGGTACTGTCAGGGCTGGGCTCAGCTCTTCCTTCTCTGAGCTGGCCACTCAGCTGTCAGCTAATTGCCAGCTCCCATCTCTCTCCACAGTTACCCAGCTGTTGTTGATTCTGCTCGTCAGTCCCACCTACTTAAAGCCGTCCAGCTCACTTGATCTCTGCCTTCGCCTTGGTCACATCACAAGAAACCATCTCCTGTGTTCCTGTTTAAAGACTGGCTTTGCTGACATCCCTTCTGGCTCCTTATCCTGCTTGCTGTTCCTCTACTTGGATCCCTGACTACTGGCCCGGCTGAATACTTGATCTGGTTACTGAACTCTGGCTTGGCTGATTACCCGATCTGGTCACTGAACTCTGGCTTGGCTGACTACCCGATCTGGTCACTGAACTCTGGCTTGGCTGACTACTCGATCCGGTTACTGGACTCTGGCTATGCTTTGAATATGCTTACTCTATTTACCTTTTTATTTTTATTAATAAACAAGTGTGATTTTACTGTACTTCTGTCTCAGGCTGGTTCATGGTTTCTGACATTGACTCCATATAGCTCTGTGGGTTACTGCAAGTTTAACGCTTTATATTTTATTGCATTATTGCAAGTTTACCATAGTTTATTTCATTGCCTTACTGCAAGTTTAACGCTGTATATTTAATTGCGTTACTGCAAGTTTAACGCTGTATATTTCATTGCATTACTGCAAGTTTAATGCCATATATTTAATTGCGTTCCTGCAAGTTTAACACCATATAGTTCTGTGCGTTACTGCAAGTTTAACTTCGTATAGTTCTGTGCGTTACTGCAAGTTTAACGCTGTATATTTCATTTCGTTACTGCAAGTTTAACGCCATATAGTTCTGTGCGTTACTGCAAGTTTAACGCTGTATATTTCATTGCGTTACTGCAAGTTTAATGTCATATATTTAGTTGCGTTACTGCAAATTTAACGCCATATAGTTCTGTGCGTTACTGCAAGTTTAACGTCATGTATTTCATTGCGTTACTGCAAGTTTAACGACATATAGTTCTGTGCTTTTCTGCAAGTTTAATGCTGTATATTTTATTGTGTTACTGCAAGCTTAACGCCGTATACAGTATCTCACAAAAGTAAGTACACCCCTCACATTTTTTAAATATTTTATTATATCTTTTCATGTGACAACACATGAAGAAATTACACTTTGCTTCAATGTAAAGTAGTGAGTGTGCAGCTTGTATAACAGTGTAAATTTGCTGTCCCCTCAAAATAACTCAACACACAGCCATTAATGTCTAAACCGCTGGCAACAAAAGTGAGTACACCCCTAAGTGAAAATGTCAAAATTGGGCCCAATTAGCCATTTTCCCTCCCCGTTGTTATGTGACTCATTAGTGTTACAAGGTCTCAGGTGTGAATGAGGAGCAGGTGTGTTAAATTTGGTGTTGTCACTCTCACGCTCTCATACTGGTCACTGGAAGTTCAACATGGCACCTCATGGCAAAAAACTCTCTGAGGATCTGAAAAAAAATATTTTTGCTCTACCTAAAGATGGCCTAGGCCAGTGATGGTGAACCTTGGCACCCCAGATCTTTTGAAACTACATTTCCCATGATGCTCATGCCCTCTGTAGTGTAGATGAGCATCATGGGAAATTTAGTTCCAAAACATCTGGAGTGCCAAGGTTTGCCATCACTGGCCTAGGCTATAAGAAGATTGCCAAGACCCTGAAATTGAGCTTCAGCAAGGTGGCCAAGACCATACAGCGGTTTAACAGGACAGGTTCCACTAACAACAGGCCTCGCCATGGTCGACCAAAGAAGTTGAGTGCACATGCTCAGCGTCATATCCAGAAGTTGTCTTTGGGAAATAGATGTATGAGTGCTGCCAGCATTACTGAAGAGGTTTAAGGGGTGGGGGGTCAGCCTGTCAGTGCTCAGACCATACGCTGCACACTGCATCAAACTGGTCTGCATGGCTGTTGTCCCAGAAGGAAGCCTTTTCTAAAGATGATGCACAAGAAAGCCCGCAAACAATTTGCTAAAGACAAGCAGACTAACCACTTGGATTACTGGAACCATGTCCTGTGGTCACAAAACAGAGGAAATGATGCCCTGCCTGAAGACTGACCACGTCCACCTTTGCCAGGGGACACATACGCTGCTGGCCCCCTTACAGTGCCAAGTTGTCTCCAGTGGTAATGAGGATGGCAGAGTTGATGATGATGAGGTCACTGACATGACTTGGGTGCCAGATAGAGCAGAGGAGGAAAATGAGGATGAGGCACAACCCCAATGAGACAGCCATCATGAAAGTGTAAAGAGCAGCCACCCTATTCCATCAAATTGTGGAGCTGTTATCTCCCAGCCCACTTCCCACAGCTCAGCAGTCTGGGCCTTTTTTAGTGCAGCTGATCACACTGTTGCTATTTTCAAACTTCATCTCAAGCACATCAAGCTTGGCAAAAACACCAACCATTTGGGTACCACATGCTTGACAAGGCATTTAACCTCCTACCACCAGGGATCATGTTCTTGCAGCACATCTGCCAGCAACACACCACCAGCTATAGACTATAGCTGGCAAATTTCTCTGCCCCATCTGCTGCAGCGGAAAAAAATACAGTCCCTGCCACCCACATGCCCAGTGTCTAAATGCAAGTTTATTAAAGCAGCTGGCTCTACAACTTCTGCCTTTCTGGCTGGTGGATTCTGCCTCCTTTCGTGAATTTGCAGAATGTGCTGTACCACTATGGCAGGTTCCCAGTCATATTTTCTATCATGTAAGGCCATTCCAGCTCTCTACCATCAAGTGGAAAGAAATGTTGTGGCATCATTGGGCAAGGCAGTCAGCTGCAAAGTCCATGTTACTGCTGACACATGGTCCAGCAAGCATGGGCAGGGATGATATATTTCGTTCACAGCACACTGGGTAACTCTGCTTGCAACTTGGAAGGATGAAGGACAGGGCTCAGTGCTGCAGCTTGTTGTGCCCCCACATCTTCATACAGCTGGTGATGATGCAAGATTTGTCAGCTCTACCCCCTCCTCCTTTTCCTCCTCCTCCTCCTCCTCCATGCCCTCCTCTGCTGAATTGTATGTCCTATGAACCTCAAGTATCCCCTAAGCATTCAAAGGGCTATTCAATGAGTCAGGCTAAAAGGTGACATGCAGTGCTTCAGCTGTTGTGTCTAGGGGACAGGAACCACACCAGGGCAGAGATTCTAGCAGTTCTGCAGGGTCAGGCTCAGAGGTGGTTCATGCCACGCCAGCTGGAGCCAGGAATGGTGGTGTGTGATAATGGCACAAACCTCCTGTCCGCCATTAGACGGGGAAAGTTGAGACATGTGCCATGCCTGGCACATGTCCTCAATTTGGTGGTGCAGCATTTCTTTAATAGGTACCCAGGGTTGGAAGATCTACTAAAGCAGGCCAGAAGAGTCTGTAGCCATTTCAGGCGGTCATACACAGCCATTGCTTGGTTGGCTGAAATTCAGCAGGAACTCCACCTGCCTGTAAACTGCCTGATTTGTGACATGCCCACCAGGTGGAACTCAACTTTGGCAATGTTGCAGCAGCTGAACATGCAGCAGAGAGCCATCAATGAGTACCTGTGTTAGTATGGCACAACGACAGGCTCAGGCCAGCTTGGCTTTTTTTCCCCACGCCAATGGCTGCTCATAAAGGATGCATGCACTGTACTGTCACCATTTGGGGAGGCCACAAGGATGATGAGCCGTGACAATGCATGCGTCAATGACACAATCCCTGTTGTGTTCCTGCTGGAGCAGACTCTGTGTGGCATTATGGACAGGGCACTCGAGGCAGAGCAGCGAGATGAAGATTAGGACTTCCTTTCCTCTCAAGGCCCACTTTATGCAGACACCATTGTTCCTATACCACAGAACACACAAGAGGAGAGAGAGGAGGAGGAGGAGCATTCTGGCAGTTTCGGAGGAATTGACACAGAGGAAGACATGCTTCAAACAGTAAGAGATGATTTTCCAGCCTCAGAACTCTTGGGAGTAGTACGTGGCTGGGAGGAGGCATTTCCAGATACTATAATCCTCAGTGACCCAGAGGAGTCTGCTTCTCAAGCCTCCCAAATTTGCGGTGCATGGGCTCCCTCATGCTTCAAAGCCTGCGAAAAGACCCAAGAATAAGTGGCATAAAGAAAAAGGATCACTATTGGTTGGCAACTAAGGATGAGCTGAACACCCCCCGTTCGGTTCGCAACAGAACATGCGAACAGGCAAAAAATTTGGACGAACGCGTGAACACCATTAAAGTCTATGGGACACGAACATGAAAAAACAAAAGTGCTAATTTTAAAGGCTTATATGCAAGTTATTGTCATAAAAAGTGTTTGGGGCCCGGATCCTGCCCCAGGGGACATGTATTAATGCAAAAAAAGTTTTAAAAACGGATGTTTTTTCGGGAGCAGTGATTTTAATAATGCTTAAAGTGAAACAATAAAAATGAAATATTCCTTTAAATATCGTGCCTGGGGGTCCCCTTAGTATGCCTGTAAAGTGGCACAGTTTTCCCATGTTTGTCGGGTCTCGGCAATATAGATAAAACTCATTGAAAAAAATGGCATGTGTTCCCCTCCAGTCCATTACCAGGCCCTTTGGGTCTGGTATGAATATTAAGGGGAACCCTGAACTAAAAAAAAAAAAAAAAAAATTGCATGGAGGTCCCCCCAAAACCCATACCAGGCCCTTCAGGTCTGGTATGGAAATTAAAGGGAACCCTGTGGCAAATTAAAATAAAAATGGCGTAGGGGTCCCCCCAAGGGTCTGGTGTGTATTTTAAGTGGAACCCTGCACCAAAATTAAAAAAATGGCGTAGGGTCCCCCCAAAATCCAAACCAGACCCTTAGCCGAGCATGGAACCTGGAACACTGCAGGAAAAGAGGGGGATGAGAGAGCGCCCCCCTCCTGAAGCGTACCAGGCCACATGCCCTCAACATTGGGAGGGTGCTTTGGAGTAGCCCCCCAAAGCACCTTGTCCCCATGTTGAAGGGGACAAGGGCCTCATCCTACCAAACCTTGCCTGGTGGTTGTGAGGGTATGGGGTGGGGGCTTATCAGAATCTGGAAGCCCCCTTTAACAAGGGGACCCCCAGATCCCTGCCTCCCCCCTATGTGAATTGGTATGTTGAGGGCATGTGGCCTGATATGGTTCAGGAGGGGGGGAACTCTCTCATCCCACCCTCTTCTCCTGCAGCCTGCCAGGTTGCGTGCTCGGATAAGGGTCTGGTATGGATTTTGAGGGGGACCCCTACGCCATTTTTTTAAAAGATTTTGGTGCAGGGTTCTCCTTAAAATCCATACCAGACCTAAAGGGTCTGGTATGGATTTTGGGGGGAACCCTACGCCATTTTTTTTATTTGGCGCTGGGTTCCCCGTACTTTCCATACTAGACCTGAAGGGCCTGGTATGGATTTTGGGGGGACCACCACACAATTTTCTTTTTTAATTTCTGGTTTGGGGTTCCCCTTAATATTCATACTAGACCCAAAGGGCCTAGTAATGGACTGGGGGGGAACCCATACCGTTTTTTTCATTGAGTTGCCGAGACCCGACAATTCATTACAGCAGCAATCAGTTTTAAATGACTTTTTTCCTTTAGAAATATCATTTTGCTGTGGTACTGTTCTAAATATGGGAAAACTGTGGCACTTTACAGGCATACTATAGACACCCCCAAGCACGATATTTAAAGGAATATTTCATTTTTATTGTTTCACTTTAAGCATTATTAAAATTACTGCTCCCGAAAAAAATGGCTGTTTTTAAAACTTTTTTCATTGATACATGTCCTCTGGGGCAGGACCCGGGTCCCCAAACACTTTTTATGACAATAACTTGCATATAAGCCTTTAAAATGAGCACTTTTGGTTTTTCATGTTAGTGTCCCATAGACTTTAACGGTGTTCCACGGCTTTCGAATTTGCTGCGAATACCGCATAATTTCGTTATTCGCCGAACAACCAAAGTTCGGCCCAAAGTTATGCTTGGGCCGAATCGTTCGCCCATCCCTTTTGGCAAACCTCCTTGACCGCCATTATAAGGGGAAAGTCTCAGAACTCACCCCCATAACCGTTGTATGCCCAATTACTTGCATATAAGCCTTCAAAATGGGCACTTTTGATTTTTCACGTACGGGTCCCATAGACTTCAATGGGGTTCGTTATTCGGTTCCGAACTTTCACGATCTTAGAAAGTTCTGGTGCCAACCAAATAGGGAGTCATCTGGCCCATCCCTAACCTACATCTATCAAGTTTACCCTTCCTTCTCTTGTATATACCTTGAGAATATCCAGATATTCTGTCTGTAACCAAGAACAGATCGTGCTCCCCCCCAACCTCATGACATAGTTTACTCCAAATTGGGTATCTGGGGGTGGTGGACAACACCCTCATCCTAAACCTAGCACTCAGAGCTGATTGCACAATTTACACTTGTTTTTGTTCTGTCATGTGGATTGTTCATGTAAACGTTTATGCTATAATCCATGCATGACAGATATTGTTTACTTATTTTTCCTATGTAGGGAAATGTAATAAAAATTATTATTTAAAAAAAAAAACAAATTAACTGGTGCGGTAAGAGAAAATTAAACAAAGTGAACAGGCTCTACTCTTTTAGTAAATCAGCTCCAATGCATACAAAATCAACACATCAGATTCATAGACACTGGACATTAAATAATTGAAGTATAACTGTAACACCAGAAATACATTTGTATATGTATAAAAATTTATTGGCTTCATTAAAAAGTCAAACTTGTAAATACAGTAAATTTATAAAAAATAAAAAAACTGATTTAGAAGTATGCATTTGGCAACCAAAACAGTAGATGCAGAAAGAATCATATTCAGACAATGAGAAATCTATCACACTGAAGTGTATAAAAAGAGGGGAGAAGTGAGAGGATCACATTATCACTAACATACTGTAGACATGTTACTTAATAACGTTAAGTGCTGTATCACAGAACTCTGTACATTCATGATGTATCATATGAAGAAGTGTTTGTTATTTTATATGTATATAAGCATCAAAAGTCCCTTTTCATTGAACTTCTATAAAGTCCGGCTCTTTTCGATTGTCTTGTGGATGACATTATTCATAAACAAGGCTCAGTGGACACCACCAATAAAGGATTTCCAGTTGGGGTACCCAGATGATGAAATGATATTATATCGGGAGGGTGACCTTCTCATCGGAGGAGTGTTCACATTATCTGCAGGTACTGCAAATACAACATACACCGATGCAAGATCAGTTCTTTGTTGTGCTGAGTAAGTAGCATTTTACAGTACTAATTTACATTTTTGATTTTCTTTTTCAAACATGGTTTATGAAATGTCACAACTATTGATTAGAAATGAAAGGGATCCTGTGAGTGGGCGGCATAACCATTCCTGATTTGTGTTTAATACAACGTTGAAAAATGTACTGGGAAGGTATAGGGTTGTTATAGCTAACCTCTCATTCTGCAAAGAGTAGTTCCCTGGCTGATATGCTAATTTCCCAGCTTTCTTTCTTCATGAATCATTGATTTGGGATAATATGCAGATTGGGAATTGTGACTTTCCCAATCTGCAGACTTCTTCACCTCAGACAGTATGAACTAGAGACAGCCAGGCAGATGGAGGTCAGCCTAGCTCCATATTTTTATCTTTACAGAATTCCTTTACAGGAGTAGGGAAAGTCCAATTTCTTGAATCAAGAAGATATCTGTGAAGGCTTATGTGCACGTGTGTTATGCTGCTCATACCTCCAAGCACAAGGGGCATCCCAGATATACTTTGATGGGAAGTGCGCATGCTAAGCTTTGTGTTCAGTGGCCTATATAAACTTCTGTACTGCTTAGAGAAGTTGCTGAATGGTCTGCATTAGGGATGAGCCGAACACCCCCCGGTTCGGTTCGCACCAGAACCCGCGAACGGACCGAAAGTTCGCACGAACGTTAGAACCCCATTGACGTCTATGGGACTCGAACGTTCAAAATCAAAAGTGCTCATTTTAAAGGCTAATTTGCATGGTATTGTCCTAAAAAGGGTTTGGGGACCCGGGTCCTACCCCAGGGGACATGTATCAATGCAAAAAAAACTTTTAAAAACGGCCGTTTTTTCGGGAGCAGTGATTTTAATGATGCTTAAAGTAAAAAAAAAAAAAGTGAAATATTCCTTTAAATATCGTACCTGGGGGGTGTCTATAGTATGCCTGTAAAGTGACGCGTGTTTCCCATGTTTAGAACAGTCCCTGCACCAAATGTCATTTTTAAAGGAAAAAATCTCATTTAAAACTGCTTGCGGGTTTAATGTCATGTCGGGTCATGGCAATATGGATGAAAATCAGTGAGACAAATGGCATGGGTACCCCCCAGTCCATTACCAGGCCCTTTGGGTCTTGTATGGATATTAAGGGGAACCTCGCACCCAAATTAAAATAAGGAAAGGTGTGGGGCCACCAGGCCCTATATACTCTGAACAGCAGTATACAGGCGGTGCAAACAAGACAGGGACTGTAGGTTTGTTGTTAAGTAGAATCTGTTTGTAATTTTGAACATTTTTAACGTGTTTAGCTCCAGCCAAAAAATCTTTTCTAAGCTTTTTGGAAAACATAGGGAAGGGTTATCACCCCTGTGACATTTGTTTTGCTGTCTTTCCTCCTCTTCAGAAGATTTCACCTCACTTTTTTGTCCCAATGAAAAATGTTTTTTGAAAATTTGGGTTTTTTTGTGGAACAAGGATTGGAAAGCATCAGTGGAAAGGAGAAATTGTTTTCCCATATTAACTCTTACAGGAGAGAATTTCCCTTCCTAGGGGTAGATTTCATCTCACTTCCTGTTGTCTCCTTCCGTTTGCAAGTAGGAGTCGTTTGTAAGTTAGATGTTTGAAAGTAGGGTCCTGCCCTATATACTCAGCAGAAATTTGGGCCTTAGGTGTTGCTGTGGCCACAACACTGTAAGCCCTCACAGGGCCCTACTGTGAAATATTAGATCAAGAATTGTAATTACATGCCCCTGTTGAACAGGAGCTGAAAAATTAGGCCTTAGGCACTGGTGCTGGTGCCACAACACTGCAACCCCTCACAGACACTCTAGTTGGAACGCAGGAACGAGCCCTGCTGCAAATTATTGCTTCAAAAATTGTAATTACACGCCCCTGTTAGACAGGGGCAGAAAAATTGGGCCTTAGGCACTGGTGCTGGTGCCACAACACTGCAACCCCTCACAGACACTCTAGTTGGAACGCAGGAACGAGCCCTGCTGCAAAGTATTGCATCAAAAATTGTAATTACACGCCCCTGTTAGACAGGGGCAGAAAAATTGGGCCTTAGGCACTGGTGCTGGTGCCACAACACTGCAACCCCTCACAGACACTCTAGTTGGAACGCAGGAACGAGCCCTGCTGCAAAGTATTGCATCAAAAATTGTAATTACACGCCCCTGTTAGACAGGGGCAGAAAAATTGGGCCTTAGGCACTGGTGCTGGTGCCACAACACTGCAACCCCTCACAGACACTCTAGTTGGAACGCAGGAACGAGCCCTGCTGCTAAGTATTGCATCAAAAATTGTAATTACACGCCCCTGTTAGACAGGGGCAGAAAAATTGGGCCCTAGGCACTGGTGCTGGTGCCACAACACTGCAACCCCTCACAGACACTCTAGTTGGAATGCAGGAACGAGCCCTGCTGCAAAGTATTACATCAAAAATTGTAATTACACGCCCCTGTTAAACAGGGGCTGAAAAATTGTGCCTTAGGCACTGGTGGTGGCGCCCAGAACCAAAAATGTTCTTACAAGCTATCAGCGTGATGATTGAGGAGGAAGAGGATAATTACTCAGGGATAGGGATGAGCCGAACACCCCCCTGTTCGGTTCGCACCAGAACATGCGAACAGGAAAAAAGTTCGTTCGAACATGCGAACACCGTTAAAGTCTATGGGACACGAACATGAATAATCAAAAGTGCTAATTTTCAAGGCTTATATGCAAGTTATTGTCATAAAAAGTGTTTGGGGACCTGGGTCCTGCCCCAGGGGACATGGATCAATGCAAAAAAAAGTTTTAAAAACGGCCGTTTTTTCAGGAGCAGTGATTTTAATAATGCTTAAAGTCAAACAATAAAAGTGTAATATCCCTTTAAATTTCGTACCTGGGGGGTGTCTATAGTGTGCCTGTAAAGGGGCGCATGTTTCCTGTGTTTAGAACAGTCTGACAGCAAAATGACATTTTGAAGGAAAAAACTCATTTAAAACTACCCGCGGCTATTGCATTGCCGACAATACACATAGAAGTTCATTGATAAAAACGGCATGGGAATTCCCCAAAGGGGAACCCCGAACCAAAATTTAAAAAAAAAAATGACGTGGGGGTCCCCCTAAATTCCATACCAGGCCCTTCAGGTCTGGTATGGATATTAAGGGGAACCCCGGCCAAAATTTAAAAAAAAAAATGACGTGGGGTTCCCCCTAAATTCCATACCAGACCCTTCAGGTCTGGTATGGATTTTAAGGGGAACCCCGCGCCAAAAAAAAAAAAAAAACGGCGTGGGGTCCCCCCAAAAATCCATACCAGACCCTTATCCGAGCACACAACCTGGCAGGCCGCAGGAAAAGAGGGGGGGACGAGAGTGCGGCCCCCCCTCCCTCCTGAACCGTACCAGGCCACATGCCCTCAACATTGGGAGGGTGCTTTGGGGTAGCCCCCCAAAACACCTTGTCCCCATGTTGATGAGGACAAGGGCCTCATCCCCACAACCCTGGCCGGTGGTTGTGGGGGTCTGCGGGCGGGGGGCTTATCGGAATCTGGAAGCCCCCTTTAACAAGGTGACCCCCAGATCCCGGCCCCCCCCCTGTGTGAAATGGTAAGGGGGTACATAAGTACCCCTACCATTTCACGAAAAAAGTGTCAAAAATGTTAAAAATGACAAGAGACAGTTTTTGACAATTCCTTTATTTAAATGCTTCTTCTTTCTTCTATCTTCCTTCATCTTCTGGTTCTTCTGGCTCTTCTGGTTCTTCTGGTTCTTCCTCCGGCGTTCTCGTCCAGCATCTCCTCCGCGGCGTCTTCTGTCTTCTTCTCCTCGGGCCGCTCCGCACCCATGGCATGGGGGGGAGGCTCCCGCTCTTCTCTTCTTCTCTTCTTCTTTTCTTCTTTTCTTCTTTTCTTCTCTTCTTCTCTTCTTCTTCATTTTCTTCTCCGGGCCGCTCCGCAATCCATGCTGGCATGGAGGGAGGCTCCCGCTGTGTGACGGCGCTCCTCGTCTGACAGTTCTTAAATAACGGGGGGCGGGGCCACCCGGTGACCCCGCCCCCCTCTGACGCACGGTGACTTGACGGGACTTCCCTGTGACGTCACGGGGAATGCCACAGGGAAGTCCCGTCAAGTCACCGTGCGTCAGAGGGGGGCGGGGTCACCGGGTGGCCCCGCCCCCCCGTTATTTAAGAACTGTCAGACGAGGAGCGCCGTCACACAGCGGGAGCCTCCCTCCATGCCAGCATGGATTGCGGAGCGGCCCGGAGAAGAAAATGAAGAAGAAGAGAAGAAGAGAAGAAAAGAAGAAAAGAAGAAGAGAAGAAGAGAAGAGCGGGAGCCTCCCCCCCATGCCATGGGTGCGGAGCGGCCCGAGGAGAAGAAGACAGAAGACGCCGCGGAGGAGATGCTGGACGAGAACGCCGGAGGAAGAACCAGAAGAACCAGAAGAGCCAGAAGAACCAGAAGATGAAGGAAGATAGAAGAAAGAAGAAGCATTTAAATAAAGGAATTGTCAAAAACTGTCTCTTGTCATTTTTAACATTTTTGACACTTTTTTCGTGAAATGGTAGGGGTACTTATGTACCCCCTTACCATTTCACACAGGGGGGGGGCCGGGATCTGGGGGTCACCTTGTTAAAGGGGGCTTCCAGATTCCGATAAGCCCCCCGCCCGCAGACCCCCACAACCACCGGCCAGGGTTGTGGGGATGAGGCCCTTGTCCTCATCAACATGGGGACAAGGTGTTTTGGGGGGCTACCCCAAAGCACCCTCCCAATGTTGAGGGCATGTGGCCTGGTACGGTTCAGGAGGGAGGGGGGGCCGCACTCTTGTCCCCCCTCTTTTCCTGCGGCCTGCCAGGTTGCGTGCTCGGATAAGGGTCTGGTATGGATTTTTGGGGGGACCCCACGCCGTTTTTTTTTTTTTTTTTTTGGCGCGGGGTTCCCCTTTAAATCCATACCAGACCTGAAGGGTCTGGTATGGAATTTAGGGGGAACCCCACGTCATTTTTTTTTAAATTTTGGCCGGGGTTCCCCTTAATATCCATACCAGACCTGAAGGGCCTGGTATGGAATTTAGGGGGACCCCCACGTCATTTTTTTTTTTTAATTTTGGTTCGGGGTTCCCCTTTGGGGAATTCCCATGCCGTTTTTATCAATGAACTTCTATGTGTATTGTCGGCAATGCAATAGCCGCGGGTAGTTTTAAATGAGTTTTTTCCTTCAAAATGTCATTTTGCTGTCAGACTATTCTAAACACAGGAAACATGCGCCCCTTTACAGACACACTATAGACACCCCCCAGGTACGAAATTTAAAGGGATATTACACTTTTATTGATTGACTTTAAGTATTATTAAAATCACTGCTCCTGAAAAAACGGCCGTTTTTAAAACTTTTTTTTGCATTGATCCATGTCCCCTGGGGCAGGACCCAGGTCCCCAAACACTTTTTATGACAATAACTTGCATATTAGCCTTTAAAATTAGCACTTTTGATTTCTCCCATAGACTTTTAAAGGGTGTTCCGCGGCATTCGAATTTGCCGCGAACACCCCAAATTGTTCGGTGAACTTGCGAACAGCCAATGTTCGAGTCGAACATGAGTTCGACTCGAACTCGAAGCTCATCCCTACTCAGGGATAGTCACTCAGCATCAGCATAGGCAGTCTTTGAAGGGATCTGAGATTTCAAAAAAAATTATTCGGTTACATCAGCATCAGGTGCTTGGTAGCTGGTGGTGATCCAAGACTCATTCATTTTTATGAAGGTCAGCCGATCGACCGAGTCGGTGGACAGACGCACCCTGTGATCGGTTACCACGCCTCCAGCAGCACTGAATGTGCGTTCCGAAAGAACGCTGGATGCAGGACAGGCCAGTAGCTCAATTGCATACTGTGCAAGCTCTGGCCAGTGATCCATCCTCAAGACCCAGTAACCCAGAGGATTTTCGGTGGGAAAGGTGTCCAAGTCTGATCTTGCCCCTAGGTATTCCTGCACCATGTAAAACAGACGCTGGCGATGGTTGCTGGAACCGATCATACCTTGGGGCTGCGGACCAAAAAATTGTCTGAACGCATCGGTCAGACGGCCACCTTCTCCACCGCTCCTTCTTTGACTGACCGAAGCCTCAGCAACACGTTGTCCAGAAACAGGAGTTTGTAACCTCCCAGTCTCTGGGAACGCGTTGCACAGACCTTTCTGCAAGGCCTCCCGAAGATGTTTCATCCTCTGCTCCCTCTGCGATGGCAAGATAAGGTCTGCAACCTTACCCTTGTAACGTGGATCAAGGAGGGTTGCCAGCCAGTATTGGTCCTTCTCCTTGATACCACGAATACGAGGATCCTTACGCAGGCTTTGCAGGATCAGGGAGGCCATGCAGCGTAGGTTTGCTGAGGCATTCGGTCCGGAGTCCTCTGGGTCACTAAGAACGACATGGTCCGCAGCCACCTCCTCCCAGCCACGTACAAGTCCATGTGTTTCTTGGGACTGATCCCTTAAAGACTGCTGCTGATGCTGAGTGCCAGGCTCCACCTCCATACTGACACAATCTTCCTCCTCCTCCTCTTCCTCCTCGTCCTCTTCCTGTGTGATCGGCGGGCACGCAGGAACACTGTCTGGATAAAGGGGGCCTTGAGAGCTAAGGAAGTCCTCCTCTTCCTGCCTCTGTTCTGCCTCAAGTGCCCTGTCCATTATTCCACGCAGCGTGTGCTCCAACAGGTGGACAAGGGGGACAGTGTCACTGATGCATGCACTGTCACTGCTCACCATCCTCGTGGCCTCCTCGAATGGTGACAGGACAGTGCATGCATCCCTGATCATGGCCCACTGGCGTGGGGAAAAAAAACCAAGCTCCCCTGACCCTGTCCTGGTGCCATAGTCGCACAGGTACTCATTGATGGCCCTCTGCTGCGTGTGCAGCCGCTGCAGCATGGCCAACGTTGAGTTCCACCTGGTGGGCATGTCACAGATTAGGCGGTTCTTGGGCAGGTTAAACTCCTTTTGGAGGTCCGTCAGCCGAGCACTGGCATTATATGACCGGCGGAAATGCACACAGACTTTCCTGGCCTGCCTCAGGACATCCTGTAAGCCCGGGTACCTGCCCAAGAACCGCTGCACCACCAAGTTAAGGACGTGAGCCAAACAGGGCACATGGGTCATTTGTCCCTGTCGGAGGGCAGAGAGGAGGTTGGTGCCATTGTCGCAAACCACCATTCCTGCCTTAAGTTGGCGTGGCGTCAACCACCTCTGAACCTGCCCCTGCAGAGCTGACAGAACCTCTGCCCCAGTGTGGCTCCTGTCCCCCAAGCACACCAGCTCAAGCACCGCATGGCATCTTTTGGCCTGCGTACTTGCGTAGCCCCTTGAACGCCTACGGAGCACCGCTGGTTCCGAGGAAGAGGCCATGGAGGAAGAAGAAGAGGAGGGGGTGGAGGAGAGAGGTGTGTCACAATCAGCATTTTGGAGGCGTGGTGGCGGAACAACCTCCAACACTACTGCACCTTGTCCTGCATCCTTCCCAGCTGCCAGCAGAGTCACCCAATGCGCCGTGAAACTTAGGTAACGTCCCTGTCCATGCCTGCTGGACCATGAGTCAGCGGTAATATGCACCTTACCGCTGACCGCCCTGTCCAGCGAGGCATGGACATTGCCTTCCACATGCCGGTAGAGAGCCGGAATCGCCTTCCGTGAGAAAAAGTGGCGTTTGGGTACCTGCCACTGAGGAACCGCACATTCCACAAACTCACGGAAGGGGGCAGAGTCTACCAACTGAAAAGGCAGCAGTTGAAGTGCTAGCAATTTTGCCAAGCTAGCATTCAACCGCTGGGCATGTGGATGGCTGGGAGCAAACTTCTTTTGGCGGTGCAGCAGCTGGGGCAGGGAAATTTGCCTGGTACAATCTGACGTCGGTGTACCAAAAGCAGATTGCCCACAAGTACTTGGCTGTGACACACCTAATTCTACACCTTCATTCCTCTCACTGCAGGTCTCAGAGAGGACTGAAGGTCTAGTGGGGTTGGAAATCTCAGCTGATGAGGAGCAAGGAGAGATCCTCTTTGTTCTTTGGTGTGGGTCTTTTAGATACGCTTGCCAACGAACTGCATGGCAGGTCAACATATGTCTGGTCAAGCATGTGGTACCCAAGCGGGAGATGTTTTGGCCACGCGAGATACGCTTGAGACATATGTTGCAATTAGCAGCGGTGCGATCTGATGCACTCGTCTCAAAAAAGGCCCACACCAAAGAACTTTTTGAATAACGCGCAGAGACTGCAGCGCCCTGCACATGTGGAGCTTTGGGGTGTGATGCAGTCAATGTGCTGCCCTTAGGCTGGCCCCTGGAGGGCATCCTGCCTCGTTGGTGATGTGCTGCCGCCTCCTCCTCCTCCTCCTCCTCCTCCTCCTCCTCCTCTCTCCTATCAGGCACCCACGTTGAGTCAGTGACCTCATCATCCCCTTCCTCCTCATCACTGGAGCAAACCTGGCAGTATGCTGCAGCAGGGGGAGCATGACTGCCAGATTGCTGTCCTTCTTGGGCACCCCCTCTGTCCGCGCTCATGTTACTGCCTTCATCGAGCTCAGTATCGTCATCAGAGCCTTCCAAACGCTGGGCATCCTCCTGGAGCATGTACCCAACACTGTGGTCAAACAGTTCGAGGGAATCCTCATGAGGACATGGTGGAGCTAGGGAAGGAGTCACTGATGACATTGAGCTGAGGGAAGAGGCCGCTGCTTTGCCAGACAAAGCACCCTGGGCATGGGTGAGAGAGGATGAGGAGGATGAGGACGGCTTGGTCATCCACTCGACCAAGTCTTCCGCATGTTGCGGCTCAACACGGCCAGCTGCCGAAAAAAAGGCCAAGCGTGTCCCATGGCCACGTGCTGATGAGGATGCACCGTCTCCATGACCAGCACTAGACACAGAGCCTGCTTGCCCTCTCTTATTGGCTTGTGACTGTCTGCCTCTCCTTCTTGGCCTTCCAGACATACTAATGGCCTGTAGCTGCACTAAGCTGGGATAGAACACCTGTAATTTTCTTCAAGTAGCTTTATATACTGTAACCAGACAAGCCTGCCTGTCAGTAGGAAGATAACAGGAACGGATCTAGCTGAACACTGTGAGCAGGACGCACTGTACTAAATGTAAATAGTCTAGCTGCCTGACCGTGGTACTAATAGGATCAAATAGAACACCTGTAATTTTCTTCAGGTAGCTTTATATACTGTAACCAGACAAGCCTGCCTGTCAGTAGGAAGATAACAGGAACGGATCTAGCTGTACACTGTGAGCAGGACGCACTGTACTAAATGTAAATAGTCTAGCTGCCTGACCGTGGTACTAATAGGATCAAATAGAACACCTGTAATTTTCTTCAGGTAGCTTTATATACTGTAACCAGACAAGCCTGCCTGTCAGTAGGAAGATAACAGGAACGGATCTAGCTGAACACTGTGAGCAGGACGCACTGTACTAAATGTAAATAGTCTAGCTGCCTGACCGTGGTACTAATAGGATCAAATAGAACACCTGTAATTTTCTTCAGGTAGCTTTATATACTGTAACCAGACAAGCCTGCCTGTCAGTAGGAATTTAACAGGAACGGATCTAGCTGAACACTGTGAGCAGGACGCACTGCACTAAATGTAAATAGCAGGAACGGATCTAGCTGAACACTGTGAGCAGGATGCACTGCACTAAATGTAAATAGTCTAGAAGATAACAGGAACGGATCTAGCTGAACACTGTGAGCAGGACGCACTGCACTAAATGTAAATAGCAGGAACGGCTCTAGCTGAACACTGTGCGCAGGACGCACTGCACTAAATGTAAATAGCAGGAACGGATCTAGCTGAACACTGTGAGCAGGACGCACTGCACTAAATGTAAATAGCAGGAACGGATCTAGCTGAACACTGTGAGCAGGACGCACTGCACTAAATGTAAATAGCAGGAACGGATCTAGCTGAACACTGTGAGCAGGACGCACTGCACTAAATGTAAATAGCAGGAACGGATCTAGCTGAACACTGTGAGCAGGACGCACTGCACTAAATATAAATAGCAGGAACGGATCTAGCTGAACACTGTGAGCAGGACGCACTGCACTAAATGTAAATAGCAGGAACGGATCTAGCTGAACACTGTGAGCAGGACGCACTGCACTAAATGTAAATAGTCTAGAAGATAACAGGAACGGATCTAGCTGAACACTGTGAGCAGGACGCACTGCACTAAATGTAAATAGCAGGAACGGATCTAGCTGAACACTGTGAGCAGGACGCACTGCATTAAATGTAAATAGTCTAGATAGAAGATAACAGGAACGGATCTAGCTAAACTGAATACAGTGTATATATATATATGCAACACCTGGGATGCATATATATACACAATACACTGTAAGTGCAGCTAACTGACTGACTGTTCTGCCTAATCTATCTAACTCAAATCAAATGACACTGTCTCTCTCTCTCTCTATCTCTCAGCACACCGGAACACACACTACACAGGGCCGCCGTGCAGGCGGCCTTATATAGTGTGGGGTGTGTACTAAATCCCCTGAGCCATAATTGGCCAAAGCCACCCTGGCTTTGGCCAATTACAGCTCTCTCTACTGACGGCGCTGTGATTGGCCAAGCATGCGGGTCATAGTGCATACTTGGCCAATCAACAGCCAGCAATGCACTGCGATGCCGCAGTGAATTATGGGCCGTGACGCGCCACACGAATTTAGCGCGAACGGCCCATAACGTTCGCAATTCGGCGAACGATCGAACAGCCGATGTTCGAGTCGAACATGGGTTCGACTCGAACACGAAGCTCATCCCTAGTCTGCATCATGTTCCTGCTATTTCCAAAACCTGGTCCCCTGTTACCACTTATCTGTGTATGACCTGGCTTACTCTTTGGACTGGTCTCTGCCTCCTGATTCTGTGTTTTGCTGCCCAACTAATAGCGATCTTGCTAGTACAGCCAACAACAATTTTCCTGATCACTAGCTAAACCAGTGAAAGTTTGATCAGAAGCAATGCAACCATTAGCAGTGTCCCCGATTGCTGCCTCATCAGTACAGTGTAACCAGAGCCAGCGCAACCAACAACAGTGTTTCTGATCAATGTGTTACCTCTGACTTCTGCCTGTACTGACCCTGGCTTATTTATTGACTGCCTACTGCCTGAACTGATGCTTTGCCTGTTTGATAACCATGTCTTTTCCTTGCCACCTGAATAGACCCATCTGCACTTCCAACTGACTCTATTCCTACAAGGCACTATTCTCAATCATCCACTGCAGAGAGCTTCACACCTGGAGCCATAGTATTCTTTTGTTCTCTCTTAATTCAGCCTCCTGTAATTCCTGGTCAGTGAACATAGCATTCATGGGGGCAGCTACTTACCAGTAGGCCAGGCCTGCTTGGCTTATAGGTACAGAGATTGCTACAGGTGAAGCTACACTAAACTATTTTCCCTGACCAGAGGGAAGCATTACACTATACTGTTGATAGTTGTTTTTTTTTTGTGATACACAAGATACAAATCCAGCAGATAATCAGTCAAAACATTGAAAAGTCTCACGCATGTGGTATTCCAGTACTTGGAAGAAGTAGCAGAATGTGTTTAGGGTTGTATTTCCAAGTACAGTGGAACCTCAGATTGCGAGTAACGCGGTTAACGAGTGTTTCGCAATATGAGCACTTTATTTTTAAAAATCGTAACTCAGTTTGCGAGTGTTGTCTCGCAAAACGAGCATGATTCAGGCCAAAGTGTGTGTATAACCACGTTTGGCCTGAGGTGGGGGGTGCCAGAGCACGGAAAGGCCCGAGGACAGCTCGGCTGACCTCGACAAACCTCGGGAATGGAGTCTTTCCGAGGTTTGCCGAGGTCAGCCGAGGTGTCCTCGGGCCTTTCCGGCCGTTTCCAAGGCTCTCCGGCTTCCCCCCACCTCTGGCCGCATGCAGTATTGCATGCCATTGAAGTCAACGCGGAACAAATTATTTTCATTTCCATTGACTTCAATGGGGAACCTCGCTTTGATATGCGAGTACTTTGGATTACCAGCATTTTCCTGGAACGGATTATGCTCATAATGCTAAGTCCCACTGTATGTCTATGCTGTGTGTGGGAGATATCTTATTATATTGACAACTTTGTGTAAAAATATATATTTTCATTTTCTTTCATCTTCCAAAAACTTATAATGAAAAAAAAAAGACTCACTATGCTTCTTAAAAATACTTTGGGGTATATACAGTAGGAATGAGCTGAACACCCCCCGGTTCGGTTCGCACCAGAACATCCGAACATGCAAAAAAGTTTGTTCTAATACGCAAACACCGTTAAAGTCAATGGGACACGAAATCAAAAGTGCTCATTTTAAAGCCATTTTGATGCAAGTTTTTGCCCTAAAAAGTATTTTGGGACCCCGGTCCTGCCCCAGGGGACATGTATCAATGCAAAAAAAAGTTTGCAAAACGGCCATTTTTTCGGGAGTAGTGATTTTAAGAATGCTTAAAGTGAAAAATGAAATATTCCTTTAAATATCGTGCCTGGGGGGTGTCTATAGTATGCCTGTAAAGTGCCACAGTTTTGCCATGTTTAGAACAATACCACAGCAAAATGACATTTCTAAAGGAAAAAAAGTAATTTAAAACTGCTTGCGGCTGTAATGTATTGTCGGGTCCCAGCATAATACATGAAAATCATTGAGAAAAATGCCATGGGTCCCCCCAGTCCATTACCAGGATCTTTGGGTCTGGTATGGATATTAAGGGGAACCCCGCACCCAAATTTAAAAAAAATGGCGTGGGGGGGCAGGCACTATATACTCTGAACAGAAGTATATATACCATACGGCCTGCCCTAAATACTCTGCAGAAAATTGGGCCTTAGGTGTTGGTGGTGCCAGAACGCTGTAACCCCCACAGTTACGCTTGTTGGGCGCAGGAAACGGGCCCTGCTATGAAATATTATATCAAGAATTGTAATTACATGCCCCTGGTAAACAGGGGCAGAAAAATTGAGCCATAGGCAGTGGTGGGGGTGGTGCCACAACACTGTAACCCCTCACAGTTACGCTTGTTGGGCGCAGGAACAGGCCCTGCTATGAAATATTATATCAAGAATTGTAATTACATGCCCCTGTTAAACAGGGGCTGAAAAATTGGGCCTTAGGCAGTGGTGGTGGTACCACAACACTGTAACCCCTGACAGTTACACTTGTTGGGCACAGGAACGGGCCCTGCTATGAAATACTTGATCAAAAATTGTAATTATATGCCCCTGTTAAACAGGGGCAGAAAAATTGGGCCTTAGGCAGTGGTTGTGGTGCCACAACACTGTAACCTCTGACAGTTACGCTCGTTGGGTGCAGGAACAGGCCCTGCTATGAAATATTTGATCAAAAATTGTAATATCATGCCCCTGTTAAACAGGGGCAAAAAAATTGGGCCTTAGGCAGTGGTGGTGGTGCCACAACACTGTAACCCCTGACAGTTACGCTAGTTGAGAGCAGGAACGGGCCCTGCTATGAAATATTATATCAAGAATTGTAATTACATGCCCCTGTTAAACAGGGGCAGAAAAATTGGGCCTTAGGCAGTGGTGGTGGTGCCACAACACTGTAACCCCTGACAGTTAAGCTTGTTGAGTGCAGGAACGGGCCCTGCTATGAAATATTTGATCAAAAATTGTAATTACATGCCCCTGTTAAACAGGGGCAGACAAATTGGGCCTTAGGCAGTGGTGGTGGTGGTGCCCTAAACCAAAAATATTGTTGGAAGCTAGCATCATTAACATTGAGGAGGAATAGGATAGTCACTCAGCATAGGCAGTCTTCAAGGGATTCCACAAGATGTTTCATCCTCTGCTCCCTTTGCGAAGGCAGGATAAATTCTGCAACCTTACCCTTGTAACGTTGATCAAGAAGGGTTGCCAGCCAGTAATGATCCCTCTCCTTGATACCACGAATCCTAGGGTCCTTTCGCAGGCTTTGCAGAAACAGGGAGGCCATGCAGCGTAAGTTTGCAGACGCATTCGATTGTGAGTCCTCTGGGTCACTGAGGATGACGTTGTCAGCAACTACCTCCTCCCAACCACATACAACTCCTTGGGTTTTTGGGGACTGAAAACCATCCCTTTTCTGAATCCTGGCAGTTTGGAGCAGGTATTCCCCTCTGCAGACAGGTATCACCTGACCTTAAATAGCAGCTGCAGTATGAATACCCGGCAAATGCACACTCATATTGCCCTGGTATTTTCCTTGAGCCCTGACCTGCAGCCTGCATCCTGTTTACCTGATTCCTGAAACCTGATTCCTGTTCCTGAGACCTGATTCCTGTTGTTCCTGTTCCCTGTCTGTTTCCTTGCCCTGGACCCTGAGCCTTGTATCTGACCCGTCCCTCCTGTGATCCATCCATCCTCTCTTGTCCTGTTTGTTTCCCTTCCCCAGCTGCTGACCTCCTGTTGACAACCCTGGCCTGGCTCTGTTTATGATCTCGTTATTTCCCTTACTTGTATATATTTGTTCTGTTATTATTATTATTTGTGGGGTTCTGTTTTGTATTGGTGTGGCACACTGAGTGATATTGGAGGTGGTTGTGTTATATTTATTCATTTATCTTTAATAAATCATTTATATTTTCACTTATACACATCTGGGTTTCCTCTGTTGCAGTCCACACAGTTCTGGTCTTATCTGGTACATGACAGAATACCAGGGCCATCTCTGACCCGAAGTGGCTGCACAGAGGAACCATCTTGGTTCTGCTGGCTTTGCTGGAATGAATCCTGATGTGATCCCATATTATGCTCTGCTGGCGTCAGAAAGTGGCGAGTATCTCTGCCAGTCACTAAAAGAGTGGACCAATGACCAGCTACTTGAGCTCATCCGTTTGGCTCCCTCCCTGGTTAACCAGGGCTGTATGTTGTTTGGGGATGTGCAGCCTTTGATCCAAATATGTGCTGAGCTAGCCCTGTCCTGTGTTCCTAGGACCAGTGATAATTTTTCTCCCCATTTCAGTGCTGATCAGGTGGAGTCTCTGGTGTGGCTGTTAGAGGATGATTCCGCATGCTTTTTTGAGCACTATTCCATCTGTTCTCAGCAGTAGCTTTTGGAGAGTATTCACTCAGTACAGACCCTTGTTAGACAGGCAGCATGTGATCCGTCCTTTGTCCAACCCATACTTTCAGCATGGTCTGATATGTTAAACCAGCCCCAACCAATCCACAACAAACCACCTCTGCAATCAGACACCTATCTGCCCACAAGTTTGTTTCCCCATCACCCACACCAAACTTAGTTGCAGCTCAGTATACAATGCTCCCAACCAGATACTTATATCCGGTCTCTGCTCCCTGTACCTATCCTGCATTCAACCCACCTGCCTCTTCTCAGCCGCCTACGAATCCACAAAAACTTCCCCCAGCTACTGTTGTTTCTTCTCCACCATATCCCAATCCTCCTTTCCAGTCTGCTGCACCCCCCACCTACAGAGCCTCAGTGACTAAACCCAAGAAAAAACTAAAGTTTTTTCAAACCAAGATGATCCTGTCAGTAACCCAACCTGCCTCCACACCAGCTAATGCAACCAAGTCCGACGTCCCAGTGCTTGCAACCCAGTCCGATGCCCCAGTGCTTGCAACCCAGTCTGACGTCCCAGTGCTTGCAACCCAGTGTGACAGCCCAGTGCTTGCTATCCAGTCTGACGTTCCAGTGCCTGTTATCCAGTCCAATGTCCTGATGTCCGCTTTCCAGCCTGATGTACTGGTACCCACCTTCCAGCCTGAGGTGCCAGTGTTCCAGCCTGAGGTGCCAGTGTTCCAGCCTGAGGTGCCAGTGTTCCAGCCTGAGGTACCAGTGTTCCAGCCTGAGGTACCAGTGTTCCAGCCAGAGGTGTTCCAGCCTGGGGGGCCAGTGTTCCAGCCAGAGGTGTTCCAGCCTGAGGGGTCAGTGTTCCAGCCTGAAGGGCCAGTGTTCCAGCCTGAAGGGTCAGTGTTCCAGCCTAAGGGGCCAGTGTTCCATCCTGAGGGGCCAGTGTCCCAGCCGGAGGTGTTCCAGCCTGAGGGGCCAGTGTTCCAGCCGGAGGTGTTCCACCCTGAGGGGTCAGTGTTCCAGCCTGAGGGGTCAGTGTTCCAGTCTGAGGGGCCAGTGTTCCAGCTGGAGGTGCCAGTTTTCCAGCCAGAGGTGCCAGTCCCCACTCTCCAGCCTGATGAGCCCGCTCTCCAGCCTGATGAGCCCGCTTTCCAGTCTGATGAGCCCGCTGTCCAGTCTGATGAGCCCGCCTTCCAGCCTGATGTGCCCACCTTCCAGCCTGATGTGCCCACTCTCCAGCCTGATGTGCCCACTCTTCAGCCTGATGTGCCCGCTCTCCAGCCTGTTGTGCCCGATTTCCAGTCTGAAGTGCCCGTGCCTGCTGTCCCGCTTGATGTGCCTGCTGCCCAGCTTGATGTGCCTGCTGCCCAGCTTGAAGTGCCCGTGCCTGCTGCCCAGCTTGAAGTGCCCGTGCCTGCTGCCCAGATTGAGGTGCCCGTGCCTGCTGCCCAGCCTGATGTGCCTGCTGCCCAGCTTGAAGTGCCCGTGCCTGCTGCCTAGCTTGAAGTGCCCGTGCCTGCTACCCAGCTTGAAGTGCCCATGCCTGCTGCCCAGCTTGAAGTGCCAGTGCCTGCTGCCCAGCCTGATGTGCCTGCTGCCCAGCTTGAAGTGCCCGTGCCTGCTGCCCAGATTGAGGTGCCCGTGCCTGCTGCCCAGCCTGATGTGCCTGCTGCCCAGCTTGAAGTGCCCGTGCCTGCTGCCCAGCTTGGAGTGCCCGTGCCTGCTGCCCAGCTTGAAGTGCCCGTGCCTGCTGCCCAGCCTGATGTGCCTGCTGCCCAGCTTGAAGTGCCCGTGCCTGCTGCCCAGCTTGAAGTGCCTGTGCCTGCTACCCAGCTTGAAGTGCCCATGCCTGCTGCCCAGCTTGAAGTGCCAGTGCCTGCTGCCCAGCCTGATGTGCCTGCTGCCCCGCTTTATGTGCCTGCTGCCCAGCTTGAAGTGCCCGTGCCTGCTGCCCAGCTTGAAGTGCCCGTGCCTGCTGCCCAGCTTGAAGTGCCCGTGCCTGTTGCCCAACCTGATGTGCCTGCTGCCCAGCTTGAAGTGCCCGTGCCTGCTGCCCAGCATGAAATGCCCGTGCCTGCTGCCCAGCTTGAAGTGCCCGTGCCTGCTGCCCAGCTTGAAGTGCCCATGCCTGCTGCCCAGCTTGAAGTGCCCGTGCCTGCTGCCCAGCCTGATGTGCCTGCTGCCCAGCCTGATGTGCCTGCTGTCCCGCTTGATGTGCCTGCTGTCCCGCTTGATGTGCCCGCGCCTGCTGCCCAGCTTGAAGTGCCCGTGCCTGCTGCCCAGCTGGAAGTGCCCGTGCCTGCTGCCCAGCTTGAAGTGACTGTACCTGCTGCCCAACCTGATGTGCCTGCTGCCCAGCTTGAAGTGCCCATGCCTGCTGCCCAGCTTGAAGTGCCCATGCCTGCTGCCCAGCTTGAAGTGCCCGTGCCTGCTGCCCAGCTTGAAGTGCCCATGCCTGCTGGCCAGCTTGAAGTGCCCGTGCCTGTTGCCCAGCTTGATCTGCCTGCTGCCCTGCTTGATGTGCCTGCTGCCCAGCTTGAAGTGCCCGTGCCTTCTGCCCAGCTTGAAGTGCCCGTGCCTGCTGCCCAGCTTGAAGTGCCCGTGCCTGCTGCCTAGCCTGATGTGCCTGCTGCCCAGCTTGAAGTGCCTGTGCCTGCTGCCCAGCTTGAAGTGCCCGTGCCTGCTGCACAGCTTGAAGTGCCCGTGCCTGCTGCCAAGCTTAAAGTGCCCATGCCTGCTGCCCAGCTTGAAGTGTCCATGCCTGCTGCCCAGCTTAAAGTGCCCATGCCTGCTGCCCAGCTTGAAGTGCCCGTGCCTGCTGCACAGCCTCATGTGCCTGCTGCCCAGCTTGAAGTGCCTATGCCTGCTGCCCAGCTTGAAGTGCCCATGCCTACTGCCCAGCCTGATGTGCCTGCTGCCCAGCTTGAAGTGCCCCTGTTCACTGCCCAACCTGATGTGTTCCTATCTGCTGCCCAGCCTGATGTGTTCCTGTCCGCTGCCCAGCTTGGTGTGTTCCTGTCCGCTGCCCAGCCTGGTGTGTTCCTGTCCGCTGCCCACCTTGGTGTGTTCCTGTCCGCTGCCCACCCTGGTGTGTTCCTGTCCGCTGCCCAGCTTGGTGTGTTCCTGTCCGCTGCCCAGCTTGGTGTGTTCCTGTCCACTGCCCAGCCTGATGTGTTCCTGTCCGTTGCCCAACCCGATGTATTCCTGTCTGCTACCCAGCCTGATGTGCCATTGCCCGCTGCCAAGCTTGAGGTGCCCGCTGCCCGGCTGGACATCATGGACTTTCCCCAGCCACGGCTAGTTGGAGCGTCCGGAGGTCACTCCTTCAAGGGGGGGAACTGTCAGGAAAGGTCCCCTCCGCTGGTAATATTGATCATTTGGCGTGCAGTACTGAGGTCCACCAGCAGGTGTCTCCTGGCAGTTTGGAGCTGTCAGAAGAGCTTTTTCCTGCTGGTATTCTGTCACCTTTGGGCCGCAGTACTGGTGTCCACCAGCGGAGGAATCCTGGCAGTATGGAGCATGTATTTCCCTCTGCAGATAGGTGTCACCTGACCTTAATTAGCAGCTGCAGTATAAATACCCGGCAAGTGCACACTCATCTTGCCCTGGTATTTTCCTTGAGCCCTGACCTGCAGCCTGGATCCTGTTTACCTGATTCCTGAAACCTGATTCCTGTTCCTGAGACCTGATTCCTGTTGTTCCTGTTCCCTGTCTGTTTCCTTGCTCTGGACCCTGAGCCTTTTATCTGACCCATCCCTCCTGTGATCCATCCATCCTCTCTTGTCCTGTTTGTTTCCCTTCCCCAGCTGCTGACCTCCCGTTGACGACCCTGGCCTGGCTCTGTTTATGATCTCGGTATTTCCCTTACTTGTATATATTTGTTCTGTTATTATTATTTGTGGGGTTTTGTTTTGTATTGGTTGTGGTGCACTGAGTGATATTGGAGGTGGTAATGTTATATGTATTCATTTATCTTTAATAAATTATTTATATTTTCACTTATACACGTCTGGGTTTCCTCTGTTGCAGTTCACACAGTGCTGGTCTTATCTGGTACATAACACTGGCTTTGCTGACATCCCTTCTGGCTCCTTATCCTGCTTGCTGTTCCTCTATTTGGATCCCTGACTTCTGGCCTGGCTGATTACCTGATCTGGTTAGTGAACTCCGGCTTGGCTGACTACCCGATCCAGTTACTGGACTCTGGCTTTGCTTTACAAAACGCTTACTCTATTTACCTTTTTATTTTTATTAATAAACAAGTGTGATTTTACTGTACTTCTGTCTTGGTCTGGTTCATGGTTTCTGACAGTAGGCGAAGGCCATGAATTCAGAAGATACAGTCAATCCACTAGTTGGTAATATTTTTTCCAGATTGGATGAGCAAGATCACCGCATGGATCAGTTTGCCATGGCGTTACAAACGCTCCTGAGTCACATGGCTCACCTGGAATCCCCCACTGTGGCTGCTCCAGTACAACCTGAGTTGCAGGCCGTCCCTGCTGCTGCGTCAGTCTCTGTGCAGGCACCCGCCTTGAGTATTACCTCTATAAGAGGTATGTCTGGTTCCGCCCCACTTCCCCAGCGATTTGGGGGTGATCCAGTTCAATGCAGAGGGTTTCTCAACCAAGTTGAGATATACTTTGAGTTGCTGCCCCAGGCATTTCCCACGGACAGAAGCAAAGTAGGGTTCATGATATCTTTGCTTTCTGAGAGAGCCTTGGTCTGGGCTAACCCTCTATGGGAGACGCAAAAACCTGTTGTCTTGAGTTACCCTGAGTTTGTGGCTTCCTTTAAAAGGGTGTTTGACGTTCCCGCATGCTCCGCTTCTGCTGCCAAGTGCCTCATGTCCATCAAACAGAGTACAAGAACTGTTGCCGACTACGCCATTGAGTTCCTGTCAGGTAAGTACTTACCGAGGCCGAGATGCCGAGAGCGGTTCGCCCTTGCCACTACGCGCACCCCGTCCCCTGGGGATGAAACAGGGAATGGGTGGCACTAAGGAGCACGGGCCACCAGCAGGTATGGGTCCCTTGTGGGAAACTGCAGAGCCGGGTCTGGGGATGCAGGAGTCCAGGAACCGGTGGAAGTCCCGTTGCTGGGTGGAGCAGACAAACTGTAAGCAAGCAGAGGGTCAAACACAGGTAATAAGCAAGACAAGTCCATAGAACAGGCCGGGGGTCAAACACTGGTATCAAGCAGAGGAAGTCCGTTAATCAGGCCGAGGGTCAAACACTGGTATCAAGCAGAGGAAGTCCATTAATCAGGCCGGGGGTAAAACACTGGTATCAAGCAGAGGAAGTCCGTTAATCAGGCTGGGGGTCAAACACTGGTATCAAGCAGAGGAATTCCGTTAACCAGGCCGTGGGTCAAACACTGGTATCAAGCAGAGCAAGTCCGTTAATCAGGCCGGGGGTCAATCCAGGAGAGAGGCGGCGTGTTAAGAGCAGTCCGGGTCACAACAGGAGATCAGGTGAGCATAAACAGGAAACAGGAAGCAACAGGAGCTGAAGACAAACCAGCAACCAGTGTGGGTGCTGGAGCTGATTTAAATAGCCCCGCCAGAGAGTCACGGTGGGCGTGCATGAGTTACCGCGCACACCCGTGTGCTATCGCGCACTCTCCGCTCCATCAGGCCGCGCGCACGCGCCGAAGCGCCAATCCAGCGTGCACGTGCCCAAGGACAGGATGAATGTGACTGGAGAGGACCCTTCTCTTACAGTGCCCCCCCCCAAGGGGCGGACTCCGGACGCCCAGACTAGACATCAATTCAGGATGTTCCAGATGAAAAGCTTGGATTAAATGTGGGGCATGGAGATTCCTAGCAGGCTCCCAGGAATTGTCTTCAGGAGGGTACCCCTTCCACTGAATTAGATATTGGACCTGTCTGCCCCTCTTCCTGCAACTTAAAACAGACTCCACTTCGAATTCGTTCTCCCCATGCACTTTAACAGGTGGAAGAGGAAGTTCCTTCCTCCCAGGGAAAGGGCTGGCCACCACAGGCTTAAGCAGGGATGCATGGAAAACTGGGTGTATTCTATAAGATGTTGGTAGTGCCAGCTCAAATGCCACGGGGTTGACCATCCTCTTGATTTTAAAAGGCCCGATGAACTTTGGCCCCAGTTTCCGTGAGGGCAGAGGTAATCTGAGATTTGTGGTTGCCAACCAAACTCCCTCACCCACTTTGAAGATTGGATTTTCCTTCCTTCCTCGGTCATACTGTTTCTTATAATTGACCTGAGCTTTCCGTAGAGTGTCTTGGATCCTTTGGAACTTAGATTGAATAGAGCCTATCTGGTCTTGTACGCCAGTAACAGACATTTCAGGGAGGAAGGGAGGATGGAATCCAAAGTTTGCCCAGAAGGGTGTTTGGTTTGTTGTGGAGTGAACGGAGTTGTTATAGGCGAACTCCGCATATGGTAGAAGAGTCGCCCAATCATCCTGTGAACCAGAACAAAAACATTGGAGGTACTGCTCCAAGGTTTGATTTGTCCTCTCCGTCTGGCCGTTGCTCTGAGGATGGTACGCAGAGGAGAGGCACATTTTAATTTCCAGGGTCTTGCAGAGCTCCTTCCAAAACTTGGAGGTAAATTTTTTTTAATCAATAATTTTTATTAATTTTACATAGTATACATTGTACAATTGAACATTGTACGTCGTGCATGACGTAAAAGTGGACAATGCATTGAAAACAGCTCCACATTGGGTAGAGTAAAACTTTGTCCATACACAATGAATTAATGCATTGAGTACATAATAACCAGTATCTCTAGTAACGGTATACTGTAGTCGTTGCTGATCCACTTCACTAGTGTGACACCCCAAGTGGGATCACTAGAGTCACAGGAGTGAAGTGGACCATCTGTGTTAGTGCATTCCAAAGAAAGAAGAAAGAAAATGTTCTGGAAGGTTGTTAGTTGAAAATATACATGTAAACATACTCTATTCATAGTATTGCTCGGTCAAGAGGAAGGGGTTTTAATGCAGTAACTTAGACGTGAATTGCGCAGCCTCTAGTCCAGGTGGTCCATGGTTGCCAGCTGGATTGTATTTTTTTATAATGGTTTGTGTCAGAAGCAGATGTGTGCTCATAACTGTAGTGTAATGATACCAAATCTACGACTTGGGTTAGGGTTAAGGATGTGTCTGACTTCCAGTGTCTAGCTATGTTAAGTTTAGCTGCCATCAGGATGTGGGTGGTCACTATTCTAAAGGGGTGAGGAAGGTCCTCAATAGTAAGATTCAGGATCGCAAGTGCTGGGGAGGGGGGAGTTTTGATGTGTGTAATGTTTGAGATTAGCTGGAAAATACTATCCCAGTACGTTTTAAGAAGGTGGCATGACCAGAAGATATGGAGAAGATCTCCTGGGGATGAGTTGCATCTCCAGCAGATATTGGGGACTTGAGGATTAATAGACGTGATTCTGGCTGGGGTCATGTACCAACGCAGAGAGATTTTTTGCGCCAGTTCCCAAAGGGCCGCGCATTTCGTGGCCTTGTACGTGAATTTGAATGCTTGATGCCATTGATTGTCTGTGAATTCGTGATTCAGATCTATTTCCCATTTCTTGTGAGGCTTTAGTTTGGTGAAGGTATGTTTTTGGTGTAGGGAGTTGTAGAAGTATGAGATTCCTCTGAGATTTGTGTTAGGGTTGGTGAGATAATCCCAAGTCTTGGGGTGGATGTTGTACAGAGGAAGGGGGACCGTTTTGAGGCAATGTTGTATACGGAGGTAGGTGAAATATTCAGATGTGGGTATTGTATATTCAGATTGCAATTGGGAGAATGGTTTGAGGGAGTTGTCTTGCAGTAGATGTTGTAGGGGCCCTACGCCCATGTGTGTCCATGAGGTTACTGGTAGTTCAGGTGCTATATGTTTCAAGGAGGCCAGAGGGATGTGTGTTTGTGGTTCATGGGAGGTCTGGTTCATTGAGATGGATAATTTTTTCCAGGCTTGCGCTGATGCTTTAATAGTTGGAGATAGGGACTTTGGGATCAATGAGCCCAGTGGGGTGCTCAGTAGCCAGGTTTTCAGGTCTGTTCTTGTAATTGAGGAGCATTCAATTTGCCCCCATAGGGTAGTTGGAGTTGGATGGAACCAGCAGGGTAGTTGGGCCAGAATGGCTGCTATATGGTAGTCTTCAAAATCTATAGAGCTCGTGCCCCCCACTTGCTTATGTTTAGTCAGTTGTTGATGTGCACACCTGGGACGTTTACCGTTCCACAGGAGTTTGTTGTACATTGTGCGTAGGGATCTAAAAAATGTAGCAGGTAGTGGAATTGGTAGGGTTCTGAAATAATAAAGTATTTGGGGTAGGCAGACCATTTTAAAGGCCGCAAGCCTTCCTGTCCAAGACAGCTCTTGTTTTGCTATTTGTTGTGTCGTTTGCTGTATAGTCTGAAGTAATGAGGGAAAATTACTTGAATAGAGGTTTTTAGTGTTCCTTGGGAGTTTGATGCCCAGGTAGGCAATATCAGTGTCTGCCCATACAAAAGGATATTGTAGTTGTAGAAGATTTTTTATGGTGGCGTTTATATTTATGTCTAGGATGCAGGATTTGGATGTGTTCACCTTGTAGTAGGAGATCGAACTAAACCATTGGAGCATATGGTGTACCTCAGCCAGGGAAACAGTCGGGTCGGATAGGATAAGGATGATGTCATCCGCAAATAAGCTGATCTTATGGTGCGTAGTTCCAATGTGTAAGCCCGAGATGTTGGGATGAGAACGGATACTTTCTGCCAGGGGCTCCATGAGCATATTAAATATGAGGGGAGATAGAGGGCAGCCTTGACGGGTGCCATTGGTTATGGGGAATGGGCAGGAGAGCATGCCCTCTGTGTAAACCTGAGCTTCAGGGTTGGAGTATAGTGCCATGATGGCTCTAAGAATCAGACCTTGGAATCCAAACTTTTGGAGTACCTTTTCTAGATAGGTCCAGTGCACCCTATCGAACGCCTTCTCTGCATCCAAGGATAGGAGCAGAGAAGGCGTTCCGGTGGATTCAGCATGGTGGATCAGGTTTATCATCCGTCTGGTGGCGTCAGAGGATTGTCTACCTTTTGTGAACCCCGTCTGGTCATGGTGTATAAGGGTGGGCATAATTTTGATCAATCTTGTTGCTATGGTTTTTGCGTAAATTTTAAGGTCGAGATTAAGTAGAGAGATTGGGCGGAAATTTTGAGGTATATTCGACTGTTTCCCTGGCTTTGGCAATGTTATTACCAACGCGTTCAAGTATTCTTTAGAGAAAGCAGAAGAGGAGGCAACGTGGTTATATAATTCCGTTAAGTACGGGGTCAAGTGGGGTGAGAATTGCTTATAGTATTCCCCAGTTAAGCCGTCAGGGCCTGGGGCTTTGCCGCTAGGTAGTGAGGTAATAGTCTTCTTTATTTCTATTTCTGTGAAGGGGGCATTTAAGGTATTCAGTTGGTCTATCGTCAGTGTGGGTAGCTTGACTTTCCTGAGAAAGTGGTCAATGTCGTCTGGGGTGGGCTGGGGTGTGAGCGGGTCTTGTTTTAGATTATATAAGTCTTCATAGTAGGCGCTGAAGGCATTAGCTATGTCTTGGGGGTTGCTCAGCGGGGCTTTGGTATGAGGGTGGATAAGTTGAGATATTTTGGCTTTGGTTCGTCTGCCTTTTAGTCTTTGTGCTAGTTTCTTTCCTGCTTTGTTAGAGGTAGAATACGATGTAGCCTTAAATTTTTTCTGGAGGAATTCGTAAGAGTGAAGGAGTAGTGTTCTAAGTTCCTGTCTAAGGGTCAATAGGTGATTTGTCAGGTGGTCTCGGGTGTCAGATTTGTGTCTCGATTCTAGGGTTGCTATTTGGGTTGTCAGGTCGTTTATACGTTGCGTCCTCTTTTTCTTATGGTGGGAACTTAATTTAATTAACATGCCTCTCATGTATGCTTTGTGTGCACTCCACACCACGGCAGGGTCGGGCACCGAGCCTTTGTTTAGTGAAAAGAAATCAGTTATTTGTTCTGCAATAGATGGCGCATATTGATTGTGTTGAATGATGTGGTTGTTTACTCGCCATAGAAATGTAGTTTTTTGTAAGTTAGAGTCTTGGATCGTGATAGAGATTGGGGCATGGTCCGACCATGTCGTGGTGTGGATTGTGGAGGCAGATACATTTTGTAGAATAAACTTATCGGTTAAGAACAGGTCTATTCGTGAATAGGAGCGATGCCTGGAAGAAAAAAAAGTATAGTCCCGTTCGGAGCCGTGGTGACAGCGCCAAACGTCGTAGAGGTCTTGAGAGGAGATGAATCTTTTCAGAGGTGAGACTCTTCTGGTTGCCGATGATGTTGAGTCGATGGATATTTCAGGGACGAGATTAAAGTCTCCACATAATATCAGGTGACCTTTTTGGATGTGCTTGGCTTTACGCAGGACCTTGTGGAGGAATTTAGTTTGGCCAGAGTTCGGGGCATAAAGGTTAATTATGGTATAGGTCACTTTGTTGACTTTGCAAGCAATTATGATATAACGGCCTTCGGGGTCTTTTTCGATATCTAAAAGTAGGAAGTCCAGTGAGTCTCTGATTGCAATCATGACCCCTCTGGTTTTAGTTGAATGGGTGGCGTGGAACATCTGGGGAAAGCGGTTGTTCTTGCATAGGGGTGTATCATTGGTGAGCAGATGTGTTTCCTGGGCACAAAGGATGTCGCTGTGAAGATCTGTAGCGGATCTCCACAGTGAGTGTCTCTTGGCAGGATGATTGAGGCCGTTGGTATTTAATGACAGTATAGTGAATGACATTTTGTGTCCGTGGGGGTGTTGGGTGTTGAGTGCAACACTTACGGTTCGTTGCTGGAGGATGAGTCCGATGGCAGGTGGGGTCGGTTGCTTTGATCCTGAGGCGGAAGTCCGAGTGCAGATGTGTTGAGGCACTGGTATAGGGATGTTGATGCTTCTGTTTGCAGGTGAGTCTAGGAGCTAGAGCGCAGTGGTGTTCCAGTGGCAATCCAAGGGTCTGAAATAGAGGTGGACTAGAGTGCTGCGGATAGAGCAATACGTCAGTAACCAGTAGAGAAATGCATTGACAGAGTACTGGTATAAAGAGTGGAAACTAGTGGAAAAGGAACTTGGGTTTTTGGTTCGCAGTTGTTGGATATGATATTGCTGTATTATTCAGCTAGCGCGAATATTAGAGGGGGTGTTTGACACCGTTAAATCCTCTACGTGGGGGTAAACAGAGTCAGTATCACCGGAGGGAAGGAGTTAAGGTGTCGGACTGTCAGAGCTCAGGGGATCTGTGGGATGAGTTGTCGGCCATTGTTGTGTAGATGCGAACATCCTCAGGTGAGAAGATGGTTTTGTTGTCTACGAGGAGGTAAGGCACCGTTGGTTAGTGCGGTAGGGGCAGCCATATCAGGGATTATGCTCCAGGAGTGGAGGAGCTTTAGGCCTTTATCTAGGTCTCCTATTGCATGTGTCTGACCATTGCGGATAACAAGGATGGTAGCTGGGTGGCGCCATTTGTATGGTACTTTGTGGTTCTGCAGACCTTTGGTTATCGGGTTCAGTTGCCGACGCAGTTGGAGGGTGTACTTGGACAGGTCAGGGAAAAGTTGTATCCCAGTATAGGGGCTGGGTAGTGGAGATTTTGCTCTAAGGCCCATAAGGAGCTTTTCTTTGGTTTGGTAGAAGTGGACCCTCATTAGTACATCTCTAGGGACCGAGGCTGCCAGGTGGGACGGTTTGGCAATTCTGTGTATTCTGTCAATAATGGCGTCTCTGGGGGAAGCTTCAGGTATCACTAGATGTATTAATTCTTTCGCGTAGCGTGGTAAGTCCACCGGGAGTATGGACTCCGGGACTCCCCTCAGTTTAATGTTGTTCCTGCGTGACCTGTCTTCTAAATCCGCCATTTTGGCGCGCATCCATGCCTGTTCCTCCTTGATATTGTCATAAGAATCAATCACTTCATTTACTGTGGAAGTACAGGCCTGTATACCCCTCTCAGCATTAGTCATTCTGTCATCTAGCTTGTGAATGTCAGCGGTGACTCTGTGGAACATGGATGAAAGATCATTCATGAGGGAGGATTGAAGGGACAGAAGCATGTCCTTCAGAGTTGTGTCCATGACTGGCTGCCCTGATGTGGGGAAGGAGGCCATGGAGGAATGCAGGGCCTGGTCTATGGAGAAGGGGATGGGAGCCTGGGCCTCAATTAGCTGGCGCTGTGTGTGCAGCGTCAGTGTATCTAGCCTCATCCGAGCTTTTGCTGGGCTGCTGGGGAGAGGGTCACTCTCTGGGGCTTGGTACTTGTCAGGAATCGTACCTGTGGAGTGCTGTGCGTCCTGGAGATCATCCGGGAGGTCCGTGTATGATTCGGACGGCGCGGCCTGGTCGGCGCCATCTTGGGAGTCCCAGCCCGCCGGCTTGTAGGCGAATTCTGTTAGTTTTTGGGGCTTGTGCTCCGTAAATCTTTTCCTGGATGGCTGCATCTTTGTCTCCTGGGTGCCTGGAGCGAGGATGGGTGCGGATGGAGTCGTGGTGTGGGCCGATTACGCTGGATTGTGTCCCCTGGCTGCTGAGCTATGCAGTTAAGCGTCCATCTTCAGCTCCGGTTGGCCACGCCCCCCCACTTGGAGGTAAATTGAACAACCCTGTCAGAGATGATGCTCTTGGGCACACCATGGAGTCTGATTATTTCCTTGAGGAAGATATTAGCCGTATCAGAAGCAGAGGGGGTGCCCACCATGGGTAGGAAATGCGCCATCTTGGAGAGGCGATCAACTACGACCAAGATGGTGGTAAACCCCGCCGAAGCAGGTAAGTCCACAATAAAGTCCATTAACACATCCGCCCATGGTCATTCTGGGGTGGGCAAGGGTTTGAATAGACCCCAAGATTTGGTGTTTAGACCCTTATTGCGTTGGCAAGGTAAACAAGAAGAGACATAGTCTTTACAATCCCGTCTCCACCCCGGCCACCAAAAAGAACGGGAGATCAGTTCAATAGTCTTCCTTGTTCCGAAGTGGCCTGCGAATCTGTGATCATGGAATGTTTTGAGGGCTAGAGGCCTTACATCCTGTGGAACAAAAATTTTCTCTTTGGCCCAGAGCAGCTCATCATGTTTTTTAAAAGCATGTGTTTCAGGAGCAGAAAGGCGGCTAGACGAGGATTTGATGGAAGTCATTAAATCAGATTGGGTGACTCCAAGGAAGTTTTGCGGAGAGAGGATGGTACTAGGCACAGTGATCTGAGGAGTCTCAGAGAACATCCGAGACAGCGCATCCGCTTTTCCGTTCTTAGAGCCCGGTCTGTAGGATATATGAAAGTTAAATCTAGAGAAGAAGAGGGCCCAGCGGGCTTGTCTGGGCCTCAGCTGTTTTGCTGTTCTGAGATAATCTAGATTCTTATGATCGGTGAAGATCATAACAGGATGAGACGCCCCTTCCAACAGATACCTCCACTCTTCTAAGGCAAACTTGATGGCCAGCAGCTCCCTGTCACCTACATCGTAATTGAGTTCTGGTGGACTCAGTTTCTGGGATGCAAAAGCTACAGGGTGAAGAATGGCCTTGGGCCCATGTCTCTGGGAGAGAATGGCTCCTGTAGCAGTTTCTGAAGCATCCACTTCTAACACAAATGGTAAAGCCGGATCAGAATGTCGTAAGATCGGTGCAGAAACAAACAAGGTTTTGAGCTTGGTAAAGGCTTCCTGTGCTTGCTGTGACCATTGGAAACGGTCGTGTTGACGGGTAAGTTGAGTGATAGGTGCCACAATGGATGAAAAGCCACTAATAAACCTTCTATAGAAGTTAGCAAACCCGATGAACCGCTGTACCCCTTTTTTATCTGATGGAGCTGGCCATTCTTGAATTGCCTTGACGTTTTGTGGGTCCATTGCGACCCCATTGGTGGAAATGATGAATCCCAGAAACTGCACCACAGTCTTCTCGAATTCGCATTTCTCGGCCTAGAGGTATAATTTATGATTCCTGAGTATGGTAAGGACTTTTTTAACGTGGACTCGGTGAAGCTCAATAGCGGCAGAGAAGATGAGGATATCGTCTAGGTAGACGACCAAGAAATTGTCAAGGTATTCTCGGAAGATGTCATTAACTAGATATTGGAAAGTGGCTGGGGCAATGCATTACCCAAAAGGCATCACCAGGTACTCATAATAGCCAAACCTGGACCTAAAGGTGGTCTTCCACTCATCCCTGGTCCGAATCCTGTTGAGATTGTAAGCACCCCGAAGATCCAGTTTAGAGAAGATCTGGGCCGACCGAAATCGTTGGAACAATTCGGGAATGAGTGGTAGTGGGTAACGGTTCTTTACCGTAATGTTATTTCTTTCCTGGAATCCACACATGGCCTTAAGGACCCATCTTTCTTCTCTATGAAAAAGAAACCAACTCCAGCTGGCGAAGAGGAAGGAGGGATGAAGCGTTTTTCTAAGTTTTCATCAATATAATCTTTCAGGACCTTCAGTTCGGTTTCTGACAGTGGAAAAATGCGGCCAAACGGGACTTCTGAGCCAGGAAGGAGGTCAATGGGGCAATCGTAGGGCCAGTGAGGCGGTAGGCAGTCTGCCTTCTGTTTTTCAAATACATCCCGAAACTCAAGATATTCTGAAGGGACGTGTTGGAGATTGTCAGGCACTGGTGAAATGGCTAAGCAAATACCAGGAGCTGGGGTGAAGCAGTGCTGGGAGCAGTATTGAGAGGAGAAGGCTACTTCCTTGGTCTTCCAGTTAATTTGAGGTTCATGCGCCTGGAGCCAGGGCAGGCCTAAGATTACAGGAAAGATAGGTGAATGGATAAGGTCAAATTGTAGAAACTCTTGATGGCCTGAGTCGGTGGAGGTAAGGATGGGCTTGGTTTCTCGGGTGATGGGTCCAGAACGGGGAAGAGACCCATCAGCCAAATGTACCAGGAGACTTTGAGCCTTAGCCTGAAGAGGGACATGTAGATTTTGGGCCAGCGAGATGTCTAGGAAGCAGCTACAAGCTCCGGAATAAATTATTGCTGGCAGACGGGTTTCCTCTTCCGGTAGCTGTAGAGAAATAAGGAGAGAAACATAAGTCTTGGGTATACCCATGGATCGGTAATTCACAGTGTCTTGTGGGTATGACTTACTAGGCTTCATTGGACAGCTGCGGAGGAAATGACCAGAACCTCCACAGTACAGACACAGATTGGATTGGCGTCTGCGTTGCCTTTCTTCAGGAATCAGGGGGGCACGGACCAGTCTGAGTTGCATGGGCTCGGCCTCAGGAGTCGAGGAGGTAGCAGCAGTAGAAGGTGGAGTATGGATAGGCATTGGCCCGAAGGGGGTCCAACTAAGTCGTGGCCCTTGAAAATGCTCTGCGCGTCGCTCACGTAAACGCCTATCCAGCTTGGTGGCTGATTGGATTAGTTCCTATAGAGAGGCTGGGGTTTCTATCCTAGCCAGTTCATCCTTAAGGACCTCAGACAGACCTTGATGGTATTGGTACCTCAAAGCAGGCTCATTCCAACCCGTGTTGGCTGCCCACTTGCGGAATTCCACTGTGTAATCCTCTATGGGCCTCTTTACCTGGGAAAGGTTATGCAGGGTTGCTTCAGCGGTAGCAGTGCGTTTTGGATCGTCATAAAGTTGAGCCATGCTCTCAAAGAAGGTATCAATAGAATTCAAGACAGGGCTCCTTTGTTCCATCAGACTGTGAGCCCAAGCTTGTGGCTCCTCAGCTAGAAGGGAGATAACAAACCCCACTTTTACTGCGTCAGAAGAAAAAGACCTGGGCTGGAGGGCCAGATAGAGCGAGCAGGCATTTTTGAAGGCTCTGTATTTTTTACGATCCCCTGAGAAGCACTCAGGTGTAGGGACCCTGGGCTCAGGGAGCGCCATAACTACTGTTGAGCTTGCAGTGGGCTGAGGGGCGGAGGCCCCACTAGTAGGTGCGGGAGCTGCGGCTGCAGGTAGAGGCGGACTGGATAGTTGCTGAAGGCGGCTGTCAATTTGGGTATAGCCCTCTTGTAGTTTCTGGACTGCGACAGTGAGGGCTGAGACCTGCTGGCACAGGATCACTAAAGGGGAACGCGCTCTGTCGGCCTCAGACATCTGGCTGGTTTGTACTGTCAGGTAAATACTTACCGAGGCCGAGATGCCGAGAGCGGTTCGCCCTTGCCACTAGGCGCACCCCGTCCCCTGGTGATGAAACAGGGAATGGGTGGCACTATAGAGCACGGGCCACCTGCAGGTATAGGTTCCTTGTGGGAAACTGCAGAGCCGGGTCTGGGGATGCAGGAGTCCAGGAACCGGTGGAAGTCCCGTTGCTGGGTGGAGCAGACAAACTGTAAGCAAACAGAGGGTCAAACACAGGCAATAAGCAAGACAAGTCCGTAGAACAGGCCGGGGGTCAAACACTGGTATCAAGCAGAGGAAGTCCGTTAATCAGGCTGGGGGTCAAACACTAGTATCAAGCAGAGGAAGTCCGTTAATCAGGCTGGGGGTCAAACACTGGTATCAAGCAGAGGAAGTCCGTTAATCAGGCCGGGGGTCAAACACTGGTATCAAGCAGAGGAAGTCCACTAATCAGGCCGGGGGTCAAACACTGGTATCAAGCAGAGGAAGTCCGTTAATCAGGCCGGGGGTCAAACACTGGTATCAAGCACAGGAAGTCCGTTAATCAGGCCGGGGGTCAATCCAGGAGAGAGGCAGTGTGGTAAGAGCGGTCCGGGACACAACAGGAGATCAGGTGAGCATAAACAGGAAACAGGAAACAGGAAGCAGGAAGCAACAGGAGCTGAAGACAAACTAGCAACCAGTCTGGTTGCTGGAGCTGATTTAAATAGCCCCGCTAGAGCCCGGTGGGCGTGCATGAGTCACCGCGCACACCCGTGTGCTGTCGCGCATGCGCGCTCGCCGCTCCATCGGGCCGCGCGCACGCATGTGCCGAAGCGCCAATCCAGCGCGCACGTGCCCAGGGACAGGATGAATGTGACTGGAGAGGACCCTTCTCTGACAGTTCCGTACTCTGGCAGCAGAGGTTGCTTGGAGCAATGAGGCCCTCGTGGCTGCTTTTTTTCATGGTCTCTCGGATTTCATCAAGGATGAGATAGCAGCCCGAGATATAGCCACTGAGCTGGAGAGCTTGATCTCATTGGCCATTCTCATTGACTCCAGACTCTGAGAAAGACTTCCTTTTAAGGAGCACTTGTGGAAGCCTCCTGTACGTTTGCCTCCGAGCTTTGCAGTCCACCCGTGCCTACCTCACCTCCCATGCCTCCTGGTACCGAGTTGGTCAGTGAAGATGAACCTATGCACTTGGGCTTCACGCGTCTCTCTGCGGATAAGAGAGCCTTTAGGAGGAGGGAGAGATTGTGCCTTTATTCTGGCCAGGTAGGTCACTTTTTGAAGTCTTGTCCTACCCGTCCTGGGAACACCTGAACCTTGAGGTCCTGTCATGGACAGACCTTAGGTGGCGTTGTGTCATCCCCAGTTATCCAGAAGGATAAGCCCCTGGTTTAAGTCACCCTTTCTTGGGCTAAGTCATCTATCGAGATACAGGCTCTAATCGACTCTGGGGCTGCAGGCCTGTTCATTGATGCTGCCTTTGTATCAAAGCACTCGATTCCACTGCAGCTGCGTGACACTCCACTTGCTATTGAGGCTCTTGACGGGAGACCTCTAAGCCTGCCCATGTGACTCATGAGACGGTTCCGTTGTCCATGGCCGTAGGGCTCTTCACCAGGAGATAATCCAATTCCAAGTGATTTCCTCTCCTAAGTTTCTGCTGGTTATTGGTTATCCTTGGTTACAGAGGCACAACCCCTCTTTTGATTGGCTCTGTACTGAGGTTCTCTCCTGGTTATGGATGAGCCGAACACCCCCCGGTTCGGTTCGCAGCAGAACTTGCGAACAGGCAAAAATTTATGTAAACGGGTGACCCGCCCCCCTCTGACAACACAGGGAAAGTCACAATGAAGTCCCCGTACGTCAGAGGAGGGCGGGGTCACCAGGTGGCCCCGCCCGTTATATAAGAAATGTCAGGAGAACCGAAGCATCACATGGCGGAAGACTCCCACTGAGGCGGATCGTGCGGACAGAGCAGAGAAGATGCCTGGAGGAGGATGCGGGACAAGAAGAGTGGAGGAAGAAGAAGATGGAGAAGAAGAAGATGAAGAAGATGGAAGAAGAAGAAGAACACGGAAGGAAGACCAGAAGAAAGAAGATGAAAGAAGAAGAAATTAATAAAGGACTTGTCAAAAACCGTCTCTTGTGTTTTTTAACCTTTTTTGACACTTTTTTGTGAATGGTACCCCATTTGTACCCCAATTCACACGGGGGGGGCGGGATCTGGGAGTCCCCTTGTTAAAGGGGGCTTCCAGATTTCGGTAAGCCCCCTGCCCGCAGACCCCCACAACCACCGGCCAAGGGTTGTGAGGATGAGGCACTTCTCCCCATCATATAAAGGTAAAGAGTTAGGGTATATTGGCGCTACCTATAAGCATAATATACTGGGATGGCCTAAAAGTATATCCCCCCTTACTTATAGTGATAAATCTATAAGGTGTGTAGGTTATCTAAATTCCCCTTATAGTATAAATAATACCCCAGCAAACAATTATATGCCTACTAATCATAAATTATGGTAAATATGTAACACACGTCAAGTGTCGCACACCATAGAAGGTCCTACAGCGTCTAGAAAAAAGGCCAGAGGCTATATTCCATTGTGTGCATTTACTAAAAACCCTATACCAATGCGGTGATGTGCATATAGGTTATATATACTATATTCATACCATATGCGTTTTAGACATAACTTAAAAACGCATGCAAACAGAACAGCTAGTAAAAACACAGAACATCCAGCAGTTAGATCTCCAATATATATTATGACAGTCCATATACTGATGTTACTGTGACAATATTCAGATTCCCAATGGTGACTTTGGTGATGAATCAATTTGTCAGGTGACTCTCGTGCTCCCCCTATTGATTGCCTACTCACCAGCTTCCAGAACCCCACCAGGGGTATAACGCCTGTGGTGTAGTATGCTGGGTCACTTCACTTGCTGCTTCATCTGGTAGATGTTGCTGTAATCAGCTCCCCAGACCCCACGCCGGGGGAATGCTCCTATGTTGGAGAGTGGGCCGTCTAGCTGTTGTATATTGTGCTGGGTGACTCCTATATTTTTCAATCCATAGAGGCGTTGCTTCCCCTCATACATTCAAAAAGAAAGAGCTTCCATGGCGTAATAAAGTATGACCACTTTATTTAAAAAACATATATGCCCACAAAACAAGGATACTGGGCTAAAAATATTAAATTCAAACAAACAAGACTAGACCACAGATAGTGATTTGCAATCAAAAATTAAAAATAAATAAAAAGGAAAAATCCAGGTACTATTGTGTATCTCTGTCCAGATGGAATAGGACAGCAGTAGACCTGAGCATTGTAATATTTAAAAAGTCCCTCCAAAAAAGCATAAACAGCGAGGTGGGGGTATGTATCCACCAGCCGCTACACAGCGTCCTCCTCTCTCGTATGCCCTGGAGCTGACTGACAGAGCGTGATGCCGTTGTGCGCGCTTCATCACATGACGTCCTCAGCGACGGTATCACACTCGTGCTTCTAATGGGTTTTATAAGGAGAGAGCTTTCATACACAGCCCGCACTTCATATCACGGGACTATGGAGATAAATATATCCACTCTAAAGTTAATATATGTATAATCCAAATTAATCTCCTATTTATTATGTGTTAGAAACTTATATACAATTTATATATCTAAATTATTATATGTACGAATCATGAAGGCGCTCTCCATTAAACCAGAGAAAATTCATTCACATCAATTATAATATCCAAAACTCCCCCTGCTGGTTCAAAAAGGAACAGCAAACAAATTAATTCAGTATACCACTAATACAAGGAAAATTCCTGAGTATAAAATTAGTACATCGTGCTTAAATATAGACATAAAGGTGCAGTTATGTTCCCAACATGTATATTATATATATATATTTATATGCTAACCCCCACTTATCTATCATGAAGAATTATATATTATAAACTAATAAAATTGTGTTTTATATCAGGAGGTCTAACCTCTCACAGATTGGGAAATATAGTGATAATCTAAACTCCATATAAAAAATATATCATAATAAATCTAGAAAAATGATTATATATAAAAATATTAATTGGTGTCGCGTGCTAATATCACCCATGTGCTAGTGATTAAGTATGTTGGTGAGTATCATCATACAAATTATGACGCCATACCATGCATGATCTGTTTAGGAATCCTGCATAGTGGGAGTCAAATCCTGATATTGTAAATATTTAATACTCTAAGAATGTGGGTGCCTTATTCAAACTAAACCACCCATGGTTATAGGCGTGTACATAACCCTAAGTACATTTGAATAGTGTGCCCCTATGGGTAGTTTTAGAGAACAAATCCCAAAATTAGTAATTAATATGTGTATAGTAGTGCCTATATAGGTAACGTAAAGACCTATTCAAAGTTGTGTCTATATGTGGGCTAGGTTAGCTCATGAAAGAGAGAGAGCCAGGCATATAGGGAACTTGTTATAATTCCTACATGTCAGCTAAGATGGAGATTAACTGTACCCCACGTCCATGTATGGTGAAAGTGTGGGTGTATCAAGATTCGGCTATAAAGCAGTTCAAATCTATATCCAGGTTGAGGCCCCTAGGCGCCAGGGACCTCAACCTGTATATCCAAGCCATTTCATTCTGTGAGATGAGGGTGGTCTTGTTCCCTCCTCTCCAGTGATTTTTTATGGAATCGATACCATAGAAAATTAGCCCTGATGGGTCCCTTTTGTGCACTTGATCAAAATGACGTGACAGGTTGTGTTTAGGGAAACCTTTCCTTATATTCTGAATATGCTCTCGGATACGCACACATAAGGGCCGAGTGGTTCTACCCACATACTGGAGGTGGCAAGGGCATTCAATGACATACGTCACGTGAGTGCTATGGCACGTGATCAGGTTTCTGATTTTATATTCTTTCTGGTCAACCTTAGATTTAAAGGTTTCTCTCCTCCTGGGTACCTTCTTACTAACCCTACAGGGTAAGCATCTCTGGCATTTATAGAAGCCTTTTAGGTTAGGAAAAATCTCTATTTGCTTGGGGGGGTCGATGACATTATGGACCAGGTGATCACGAAGGTTGGGGGCTCTTCTGTAGACAAAATTAGGTTTGTTCGGTAGTATCTTGGCCAACACTCTATCCTCCTTGAGGATAGGCCAATACTTCCTAATAATTTGTTCTAAGCTTTTATATTGGCTATTAAATCCCGTTATGAACGCTATGTCCATTACTTTATTTTTTCTTATGTTTTTCGTGAATAGTTGTCTTCTATTCATACCTGCTACAACCGCTTTTAATTTTACCAATTCATCCTTTTTGTAGCCTTTTTCACAGAATTGCTCAATCAGCCCATCTGCTTGGGCCAGGAAATCCTCTATGTTGTCGCAGTTTCTACGTAATCTCGGTAGCTGTCCTTTAGAGATATTTCTCTTCCATTGTGGGTGGTGACGGCTCGTAATGGGTATATACCCATTTTTGTCAGTGGCCTTGAAATACGTTTTAGTATGCAATCTGTCTTCATTCTTGAAGATCACTAGATCTAAATATTCAATATGTTGATGGTTCCATATCCCGGTAAAGGTAAGGCCATATCTGTTATTATTGAGGTTATTTAGAAACTGTTCAAACTCTTCTGGTGTTCCTTCCCAAATTATAAACAGGTCGTCAATATACCTCCGATAGAACTTGAGGTGGGGGTTGTTTCCTGTGTATAAATACTCCTCCTCCCACATATTCATCAGGAGGTTTGCTACGCTCGGTGCGTAGCGTGCCCCCATTGCGTCTCCTTTCTGTTGGACATAATAGTTGTTATTGTGCCAGAAATAGTTGCAACTCATTGCCAATTCTAGGCCTTCCAGTATATAATTGATTTGTGATTGTCTCATCTCTGTGTGTTCATGTAAGGCTTTCTCCACACCATGTAGGCCATCTTTTTGCACAATACTGGTGTAGAGAGAATTAACGTCAATTGTAGCAAGTATGTGGTTCTGGGCTCCACTGATTTCTTGTAGGTCTTGCAAGAGTTGTGAGCTGTCACGTAGATAGGATTTGCCCTTGCATACCATTGGTTTTAAAAATTTGTCTAAATATTCACCCAACCTTGAGAAAATGGAATTTATCCCACTAACTATGGGTCTTCCAGGGGGCTTCTCCAGCCTTTTATGAATCTTGGGGGTATAATAGATGACCGGGGTCTTGGTAGAATTTGGTATGAGATATTCAGCTTCCTGGGTGTTGAGTATTCCACTATCTTTCCCTTTTTGTACAAAGGCCTTAAGCTTTTTCATGTACATCTTCTTAGGATTGTTTTTTAATTTCTTATATGTATTCTCCACCTGTAGTAAATTGTTCATTTCCTCTTCATAATCTTCCTTATTCAGGATCACCAGTCCTCCCCCCTTGTCTGCCGGTCGTATAACCACCTCATTCTTTTTGCTCAGTCCTCTGATTGTTTTCCAAACCTTTTTGGCTTTGTGGTTGTTATTCTTTTCCAATTTTCTTACATCTTCTTCTACCATTTTTTCAAATGCTGCCATGCACTGATTCCCTGGGGTATTCGGATTGAAGATCGATTTATTCTTAAGTTGGGTATGTAAGTAAACGGATTCGGTGCTTGTTCGTGTGTCTTCATTTTCGGCAAAATGTTTCTTTAGATTGAGTTTCCTCATAAATTTCTTGAGGTCTATATATGTTTGAAACTCATCCAGGGGTTTTTCTGGTGCATACTTCAATCCTAAGTCCAAGATCTTCATCTCCTCTTGGGTGAATTGGACTTTGCTTAAATTGTAGATACCCTTACCTAATATTCCCTTCTCCTTTTTCTTTCTCCCCCCTCTTGTTCCTCTGGTCTGCTTCTTCTTCCGGTGGATCTTTGGGTAGGTACTGTGTTCCCCCCGTGCTGGTTGTCCCACTCTTTCCTGGGGTGTCCATATGTTCTCTGGTCTTGATATGCTCCTTGAGGCCGGTCGGTCCTTGGTCCTCCATAACCTTCTCTGTTCGTGTTCCTCCCTCTCCACATCTGATTCCTGTAGGGGACTCGGGCCTTCCATTTCCCTGGTGGTCTGTCTCTTGGACCTCCCCTGGGAAAAACCCTTTCATCTTCATAATTCTGTCTGTATTGAGCACCTGCACGATCTTCATTCCCTCTCTCATAGTGGGGGTAATTTCGCTCCCTCAATACAGAATATTGGTTATGCGTAGGTATACTGAATCTTGGTGTACGTGGAGTTCCATATTGAGTGTGATGTTGGTGATTTGATCTTCTGTTTTCTGGTCTATCTGGAAATCTATTAGGTGTCCTATGTGGTAGATAGTGCGTAGGTAGAGAGTTGCTCCCAATTGCCCTCTGTGGGGTATTGTAGGTAGATGTATCAATAGATGTATCAATGGAGGTATCCCCCTCGTAGGGTAGTTCTTCCACCACCAATATCTTCTATCTCTACATTGGCCAGCTGCCATTTATATACTTGTGTATTATTGTAGTCTACCACATCACGTTTATATTTCTTCAATTTCTTTGCTTGTATGTTGGTGTCATATTTTTTAATAATATCCTGAAGCTCCTTCTCCTTATCTTTATATTCCTGCCAAAAATGTTTATAGCAGCAGTTGGAAAACGCACCTAGGTGCGGTTAAACAAATTAAATGATACAAAAAACTGCGCTTTAGGGCCTGGCTATAGGGTCAGAAACCACAGGTTGCTGCCTCCCTTTCCACAAAGTCCCTATAAGGTTCTTTGCACAGTATATAAAGGTAAAGAGTTAGGGTAAATTGGCGCTACCTATAAGCATAATATACTGGGATGGCCTAAAAGTATATCCCCCCTTACTTATAGTGATAAATTTATAAGGTGTGTAGGTTATCTAAATTCCCCTTATAGTATAAATAATACCCCAGCAAACAATTATATGCCTACTAATCATAAATTATGGTAAATATGTAACACACGTCAAGTGTCGCACACCATAGAAGGTCCTACAGCGTCTAGAAAAAAGGCCAGAGGCTATATTCCATTGTGTGCATTTACTAAAAACCCTATACCAATGCGGTGATGTGCATATAGGTTATATATACTATATTCATACCATATGCGTTTTAGACATAACTTAAAAACGCATGCAAACAGAACAGCTAGTAAAAACACAGAACATCCAGCAGTTAGATCTCCAATATATATTATGACAGTCCATATACTGATGTTACTGTGACAATATTCAGATTCCCAATGGTGACTTTGGTGATGAATCAATTTGTCAGGTGACTCTCGTGCTCCCCCTATTGGTTGCCTACTCACCAGCTTCCAGAACCCCACCAGGGGTATAACGCCTGTGGTGTAGTATGCTGGGTCACTTCACTTGCTGCTTCATCTGGTAGATGTTGCTGTAATCAGCTCCCCAGACCCCACGCCGGGGAATGCTCCTATGTTGGAGAGTGGGCCGTCTAGCTGTTGTATATTGTGCTGGGTGACTCCTATATTTTTCAATCCATAGAGGCGTTGCTTCCCCTCATACATTCAAAAAGAAAGAGCTTCCATGGCGTAATAAAGTATGACCACTTTATTTAAAAAACATATATGCCCACAAAACAAGGATACTGGGCTAAAAATATTAAATTCAAACAAACAAGACTAGACCACAGATAGTGATTTGCAATCAAAAATTAAAAATAAATAAAAAGGAAAAATCCAGGTACTATTGTGTATCTCTGTCCAGATGGAATAGGACAGCAGTAGACCTGAGCATTGTAATATTTAAAAAGTCCCTCCAAAAAAGCATAAACAGCGAGGTGGGGGTATGTATCCACCAGCCGCTACACAGCGTCCTCCTCTCTCGTATGCCCTGGAGCTGACTGACAGAGCGTGATGCCGTTGTGCGTGCTTCGTCACATGACGTCCTCAGCAACGGTATCACACTCGTGCTTCTAATGGGTTTTATAAGGAGAGAGCTTTCATACACAGCCCGCACTTCATATCACGGGACTATGGAGATAAATATATCCACTCTAAAGTTAATATATGTATAATCCAAATTAATCTCCTATTTATTATGTGTTAGAAACTTATATACAATTTATATATCTAAATTATTATATGTACGAATCATGAAGGCGCTCTCCATTAAACCAGAGAAAATTCATTCACATCAATTATAATATCCGAAACTCCCCCTGCTGGTTCAAAAAGGAACAGCAAACAAATTAATTCAGTATACCACTAATACAAGGAAAATTCCTGAGTATAAAATTAGTACATCGTGCTTAAATATAGACATAAAGGTGCAGTTATGTTCCCAACATGTATATTATATATATATTTATATGCTAACCCCCACTTATCTATCATGAAGAATTATATATTATAAACTAATAAAATTGTGTTTTATATCAGGAGGTCTAACCTCTCACAGATTGGGAAATATAGTGATAATCTAAACTCCATATAAAAAATATATCATAATAAATCTAGAAAAATGATTATATATAAAAATATTAATTGGTGTCACGTGCTAATATCACTCATGTGCTAGTGATTAAGTATGTTGGTGAGTATCATCATACAAATTATGACGCCATACCATGCATGATCTGTTTAGGAATCCTGCATAGTGGGAGTCAAATCCTGATATTGTAAATATTTAATACTCTAAGAATGTGGGTGCCTTATTCAAACTAAACCACCCATGGTTAACATCAACATGGGGACAAGGTGCTTTGGGGTCTACCTCAAAGCACCCTCCCAATGTTGAGGGTATGTGGCCTGGTACGGTTCAGGAGGGGGTCGCTCTCTCTCGTCCCCCCTCTTTTCCTGCCAGGTTGCGTGCTTGGATAAGGGTCTGGTATGGATTTTTGGGGGGACCCCACGTCATTTTTAAAAAAAATGTTGGCGCGGGGTTCCCCTTAAAATCCATACCAGACCTGAAGGGTCTGGTATGGATTTTGAAGGAGACCCCCACGCCATTTTTAAAAAAATTTTGGTGTGGGGTTCCCCTTAATATCCATACCAGACCTGAAGGGCCTGGTATGGAATTTAGGGGGACCCCCACGCCATTTTTAAAAAAAATTTTGGCACGGGGTTCCCCTTAATATCCATACCAGACCTGAAGGGCCTGGTATGGAATTTAGGGGGACCCCCACGCATTTTTTTTTTACATTTTAGTTTGGGGTTCCCCTGTGGGGAAATCCCATGCCTTTTTTATCAATGAACTCTTATGTGTATTGTCGGACCGACAATTCATTAATATCTGCGAGTAGTTTTAAATGACTTTTTTTCCTTTGAAATGTCATTTTGCTGTCAGACTGTTCTAAAAACTGGAAACATGCGCCCCTTTACAGGAATAGTATAGACACCCACCAGGTATGAAATTTAAAGGGATATTACACTTTTATTGTTTCACTTTAAGCATTATTGAAATCACTGCTCCTGAAAAAACGTCCCTTTTTAAAACTTCTTTTTGCATTGATACATGTCCCCTGGGGCAGGACCCAGGTCCCCAAACACATTTTATGACAATACCATGCATATAAGCCTTTAAAATCAGCACTTTTGATTTCTCCCATAGACATTTAAAGAGTGTTCCACGGCTTTCGAATTTGCCGCGAACACCCCAAATTGTTCGCTGTTCGGCGAACTGGCGAATAGCCAGTGTTCGAGCCAAATATAAAGCCCATCCCTACTCCTGGTCACCACAATGCAGTGAAAAATGCTTCCAGAAGGTAGCCAAGGTCCAGTGTACCTCTTCACCTTCCTCCCTGCCAGAGGAGTACCGTGATATTAGCGATTGTCTTTGCCCCCAAACCGGCCGTATGATTGCGCAATTGACCTTCAACCTGGGGCCACTCCCCCTTGTGGCTGGGTTTACCCTTTGTCGGTCTTGGAGGATAAAGCCATGGAGAAGTATGTTGCAGACGCACTTTCTCGGGGTTTAATACGCAAATCCTCATCTCCTGCTGGTGCTGGTTTCTTCTTTTTGAAGAAGAAGAGCGGTAAACTGAGACCTTGTATTGATTATAGGGGTCTCAATCGTGAAACGATTCAAAATGGTTACCCGATCCCGTTGATTACAGAGTTATTTGACCGCCTCAAGGGAGCAACGGTTTTCACTAAGCTTGATCTGAGAGGGGCTTACAATCTCATGAGGATTAAGGAGGACGACGTGTGAAAAATTGCATTTAATACCAGAACAGTCCATTATGAGTATCTCGTAATGCCTTTTGGCCTTTGTAATGCCCCGGCAGTTTTCCAGGAATTTATTAATGATGTTCTCCGAGATTTGTTGCAGTTATGTGTGGTGGTTTATCTCGATGATATCCTCATATTTACCAAGTCCCTGGAGAGCCACCACACAGATGTCTGTCATGTGCTTCAGAAATTAAGACAGAACAATCTCTATTGTAAACTGGAGAAGTGTGAGTTCCATCAGGAACAGGTTAAATTCCTGGGCTATGTCATTTCCACTGCTGGTTTTTCGATGGACCCAGTGAAACTTTTGTCAGTCCTACAGTGGCCTTGACCCATGGGGTTATGTCCTCTGCAGCATTTCCTGGGGTTTGCCAACTATTATCGGAAGTTTATTCATAACTTCTCGTCTCTCATCAAGCCCCTGACCGATATGACCAGAAAGAACGGTAACCCACAGAGTTGGTCTCCGGAGTCCTTTAAGCCCTTTGAAAGTCTCAAGGCTGCCTTTGTTTCTGATCCTGTGTTGGCACATCCTGATCCTACATTACCTTTTATCCTTGAGGTTGATGCTTTTGAGACTGGTGTTGGCACCCTTCTTTCTCAACGTCCTACCTCGGAGAGTGCTATGCATCCTTGTGGCTAGTTTTCCAAGAAATTGTCACCTGCCGAGTGCAATTACGAGATTGGTGACAGAGAGCTGTTGGCAATCATTTTAGCAGTGAAAGAATGGAGACATCTCCTCGAAAGTACCACTGTGCCGGTTCTCATTCTTACTGACCATAAGAATCTCACATTCTTGTCTGAGGCTAAACGCCTCTCTCCCAGAAGAGCGCAATGGGCTCTTTTCTTGTCAAGTTTCAATTACATTGTCTCATTCTTACCCGGTACTAAGAATGTAAGGGCTGACGCCTTGTTACGACAATTTTCCTCCACTTCCAAATTGGAGTCGGTTCCGGTTCCTATGATTCCTCCTGATCGTATTCTGGCTAGGGTTTGCACCAGTCTTACTTCTCCTTTGGGTGACAAAATTCTTGCTGCTCAGGTCGATGCTCCTCCTGAGAAACCTTGTGACCGCTGCTTTCTCCCAGAGTGTCTCTGTACTGCCGTGCTCCAGACTTACCATTCTCCCAAGGCAGCTGGCCACCCTGGTAAGAATCAACTCGTTTGGGCCATTTCCCAACAATTCTGGTGGCCTAGTCTTTGTGCTGATGTAACTGCCTTCGTAGCTGCCTGTTCCATGTGTGCTCAGCGTAAGACTCCGCGACACCTTCCAGTGGGCCTCCTACAACCCATACCCAATGGAGAGAGGCCCTAGACCCATCTGTCTATGGATTTCGTTGTGGAGTTTCCCAACTCCCAAGGCAACACAGTTATCCTTATGGTGGTTGACTGGTTCTCAAAGATGTGTCATTGTATTCCACTTAAGAAGTTGCCCACTTCTAAGGAACTGGCTTCCATTTTTGCTCTGGAGATCTTTCGCTTACATGGGCTACCCAAGGTGATTGTCTCGGACAGGGGTAGTCAGTTTGTGTCCCGGTTCTGGTGAGCCTTTTGTGCACAGCTGGGAATTCAGCTTGCTTTCTCCTCTGCATATCACCCGCAGTCTAATGGGGCCGCAGAACGAGCCAATCAGTCCTTGGAGCAATTCCTATGTTGCTATATTTCTGACCATCACAACAACTGGTCAGACCTATTACCATGGGCAGAGTTTGCTCACAACAGCAAGAAAATTCTGCTTCCTGATTGTCTCAGTTTATGGTGAATTATGGTTTCCAACCTTCCATGTTGCCTGACTCATTTGTTCCGCAGAGTATTCCTGCACTAGAGGAGCATCTCCGTTGCCTTTGTTCCACTTGGGCACAAGTCCAGGAGGCTTTGCGTCATGCTAATGATAGGTACAGACTCCATGCTGACCGCAGACGCCTGCCTACGCCTTCCTACCAGGTTGGGGACAGGGTCTGGCTGTCATCTCGAAACCTCAGACTTTGTGTTCCCTCACTGAAGTTCACACCTCGGTTTACTGGGCCTTTCCGTATCCTTCGCAGGATTAACCCAGTGGCTTACGCGTTGGACCTTCCTCCTAGTATGCACATCTCAAATGTGTTTCATGTCTCCTTATTGAAACCGTTGGTCTGCAACCATTTTACCACCTCGGTGCCACATCCTCACACTATACAGGTTGAGAACCATGAGGAGTATGAGGTACAATCCATTGTTGACTCCCATAGGTTCTGTGGGCGCATACAGTACCTGGTGCATTGGAAGGGGTACTGTCTGGAGGAACGCTCCTGGTTCTCATCCTCAGATGTACATGCTCCTGCCCTCCTCCGTGATTTCCATAGATGCTTTCCCCTCAAGCCCAGTGGTCCTCCGAGGGGGAGGTGTCATTGAGGAGGGGGTACTGTCAGGGCTGGCTCAGCCCTTCCTTCTCTGAGCTGGCAGCTCAGCTGTCGGCTAATTGCCAGCTCCCATCTCTCTCCACAGTTACCCAGCTGTTGTTGATTCTGCTCGTCAGTCCTGCCTACTTAAAGCTGTCCAGCTCACTTAATCTCTGCCTTCGCCTTGGTCACATCACAAGAAACCATCTCCTGCGTTCCTGTTTAAAGACTGGCTTTGCTGACATCCCTTCTGGCTCCTTATCCTGCTTGCTTTTCCTCTACTTGGATCCCTGACTTCTGGCCTGGCTGATTGCCCAATCTGGTTTGCTGAACTCTGGCTTGGCTGACTACCCGATCCGATTACTGTACTCTGGCTATGCTTTGACTACGCTTACTCTATTTACCTTTTTTTTTTTATTAATAAACAAGTGTGATTTTATTGTACTTCTGTCTCAGTCTGGTTCATGGTTTCTGACACAGTATCATTGATGCATGCATTGTCGCTCCTCACCATCCTCGTGGCCTTCTCAAATGGTGACAGGACAGTGCATGCATCCTTGATCAGTAGCCAATGGCGTGGTGAAAAAAAGCCAAGCTCCCCTGACCCTGTGCTGGTGCCATACTCACACAGATGCTCATTGATAGCCCACTGCTGCAAGTGCAGCTGCTGCAGCATTGCTAACGGTGAGTTCCACCTGGTGGGCATGTCACAAATGAGGCCGTTGGTGGGCAGGTTGCATTCCCTTTGAATGTCAGCCAGCCGAGCACTGGCATTGTATGACCGATGGAAATGACCACAGACTTTTTGGCCTGCCTCAGGAGATCCTGTAAGCCTGGGTACCTGCTCAAGAACCGCTGCACCACCAAATTCAGGACGTGGGTCAAGTGTCCCTGTCAGGGGGCGGAGAGAAGATTGGTGCCATTGTCACATACAACCATTCCTGGCTGAAGCTGGAGGGGCGTCAACCACCTCTGAGCCTGCCCCTGCAGAGCTGACAGAATCTCTGCCCCAGTGTGGCTCTTGTCCCCTAAGCAGACCTACTCAAGCACCGCATTGCATCTTTTTGCCTGAGTGCTTGCGTAGGCCCTTGACCACTTACGGAGCACCGCTGGTTCAGAGGAGAAATCAGAAAAAGAGGTCAGAGAGGAAGAAGAACAGGAGAGGGTGGAGGAGAGAGCTGTGGCAGAATGACCACTAGCATTTTGGAGGCATGGTGATGGAACAAGCTCCAACAATACTGAACCCTGTCCTGCATCCTTCCCAGCTGCCAGCAGAGTTACCCAGTGCGCCGTGAAGGAAAGGTAACCTCCCTGCCCATGCCTGCTGGACCATTAGTCAGTGGTAATATGCACCTTACTGCTGACTGCCCTGTCCAACAAGGATTGCCTTCCACATGCCGGTAGAGAGCCGGAATGGCCTTCCGTGAAAAGAAATGGCGTTTTGGAACCTGTCACTGAGGTAAAGCACATTCCACAAATTCACAAAAGGGGGCAGAGTCTACCAGCTGAAAAGGCAGCAGTTGCAGTGCTAGAAATTTTTCCAAGCTAGCATTCAGATGCTGAGCATGTGGATGGCTGGGACTGAATTTATTTTTCTGATTTAGCAACTGGGGTAGGGAAATTTGCCCGCTAAAATCAGATGGAGGTGTACTGATAGCAGATTGGTTGAAAGTACTTGGGACACCTATTGCTATACCTTTATTCCTATCAGTGCAGGTTTTTGAGAGGACTGGAGGTATAGTGAAGTTGGAGATCCCAGATGAGGAGCAAGGAGAAGTCCGCCTTTTTCTTTGATGTCGGTTTTTAAGGTGCTGTTGCCAACGGACTGCATGGGAGGTCATCATATGTCTGGTGAAGCATGTGGTGCCCAAGCGGCTGCTGTTCCAGCCACGCTTGATCCCCTTCAGACATAGGTTGCAAACAGCAATGGTGCGATCTGCTACACACGTATCAAAAAAGGCCCACACCAAGGAACTTTTAAAAATCAGTGGGGAGTCAGCAGCGCCCTGCACCTGTGGAGCTCTGCGATGTGATGCAGTAGGGTGGCTGCCCTTAAGCTGCCCCCTAGAGGACATCCTTCCGCATTGGAGTTGTGCCTCCTCCTCCTCTCTTCTATCAGGTACCCAAGTAGAGTCAGTGACATCATCATCACCTCCCTCCTCATCACTGGAGCAAACTTGGCAGTATGCTGCGGCTGGGGGAAGTTGACTGCCAGTTTCTAGTCTTCTTGGGCAGCCCCTCTCTCTAGGCTCACGTTACTCCCTTCCTCAACCTGGGAACCAACATCAGAGCCTTCTAATCGCTGCGCATCCTCCATCAGCATGTACCCAACACTGTGGTCAAATAGTTCGGGGGACTCTTCCTTGCATGATGGTGGGGCTACGGAAGGAGTGACTGTGGACAAGGAGGCAAAGGAATAGGCCACTTTGGCAGCTGCATTGGAAGGCAAACTACTCTGAGCCTGGGTGACAGAGGATGAGAGGATGAGGACGGCTTTGTTATCCACTCCACCAACTCTTCTGCATGTTCTGGCTCAATAACACATCCAGCAGCAGAAAAAAAGGACAAGCGTGCCCCACAGCCACCTGCAGAGGATGCACCATGTCCGTGACCAGAACTGTTGACTGTAGATACAGAGCCTGCTTGCCCTCTTTTAGTGGCCTGTGAGCGTTTGCCTCTCTTTGGTGGCCTTCTGGACATGATGTATATTTTGTTTTTCTGTATTCTGTACTGTATTGTGTGCTGTGTACACCACCAGAAAAGTATTTGCAACTGCACTATGGTTGCCCTGTATTGTGTGCTGTGTACACCACCAGAAAAGTAGTAGCAACTGCACTACAGCTGCAGTGTTTTAAGTAATGTGTACACCACCAGAAAAGTGGTAGCAACTGCACTACGGTTGCACTGTTTTGTGTGCTGTGTACACCACCAGAAAAGTAGTAGCAACTGCACTAATGCTGCACTGTATTGTGTGATGTGTACACCACCAGAAAAGTAGTAGCAACTGCACTACGGTTGCACTGTTTTGTGTGCTGTGTACACCACCAGAAAAGTAGTAGCAACTGCACTAATTCTGCACTGTATTGTGTGATGTGTACACCACCAGAAAAGTAGTAGCAACTGCACTAATGCTGCACTGTATTGTGTGATGTGTACACCACCAGAAAAGTAGGAGCAACTGACCTACAGTTGCACTGTTTTGTGTGCTGTGTACACCACCAGAAAAGTAGTAGCAACTGCACTACGGTTGCACTGTATTGTGTGCTGTGTACACCACCAGAAAAGTAGTAGCAACTGCACTACGATTGCACTGTTTTGTGTGCTGTGTACACCACCAGAAAAGTAGTAGTAACTGCACTATGGTTGCACTGTTTTGTGTGCTGTGTACACCACCAGAAAAGTAGGAGCCAGATAAAGGTAATAATAACTGTAAGCGCATGTACAGAAAAATGCATACAATAGTATTGATATATGGGTTTCCCAGCCATTTAGTCCATGGCTGTAGTACTGGCAGTCCAGGGGTTAAGTAGGTATCTGACAGTTCAGAGTATGTAAAAAAGCTGGTTGAATGGTTGATCTAAAAGGCGGCTGCTGTCCTCAGAGAGCTGGCTCTGTGGTAGGCAAGAAGGGGGTAAAGAAGGGAAGCACCACCTGAGTGCAGTATTAGTATGTACTTTTAATGACACATCATATAGTAACACTTACAGGAATAACATAGATAAAATGCTCATCTGTGAGTAGGCAGTCCGTGATGGATTCCTCGAGCCCCAATCCAGATGGTGTTACAGCAGTGTAGAGATGAGGGTGGAAGCTATTCAGCCAGCAGTTCTTCCTGTGGCCATCAGGTAGAAGCTGGGGCTGGCGTGGAGCGCACAGAGGATGTGCGTGACGTCACGGGTCATCCAGCAGCTTCCGGGTACACTCCAGGGGGAAGGCTTCCACCAAGGGAGGGTTCTGGCAGTGAGTGAGCAGTGAATAGGCTACACGCTTGGAGCAGCTGCTCTTTCAATAGGCCTGAGGGGGGAGTGTGTCAGTGGTGTGCTATTTATATGCCGGCGACGTGGGACAACAAGACCCAGAGCTGACTACACAGCACACCACTGATTGTGGCCAGAGACAATGGACTGGACTGCTATAGGAGGGGAAGCACAAATGGGAGAGAGTCTAAAACAAGAAACTATGGTGTACAGGTGGTAGAGAACTATAGTTCCATAAGTAATAATATTATAGCCGCACTGGAGTAATACAATGAACACTAAAAAAACATATAATAGACTCACATATGGGGGAAGAGGCACATAAGGACTGAATAGAAATAAAAAATATATAAGAATATAAAAAAAAAAAAAAAAAAATATATATATATATATATATATATATATATATATATATATATATATATATATATATATATATATATATAAAATCTGTATAAAAATATATATATAGATAAATAAGACTAATTGATAGTAAAACTAATAATTAAAAATTAAAAAGTGTGGTATTTAGGGAAGAGGTAGGGCTGTATATAAGGAGAATGTATGCATGCCTGCACACAATGGGGTGCCGTACGTATGTAATAATGTTGGATAATCAAAAGAAAAAAAGAGGGGGGGGCTGTGTTAATGGTGTATGTGGAATAAAGGGATTGGGAGGGAGGAGAAAGAAGGGGGAAGGGAGAGGGATATGGGAGGAGGGGGGGTGGAGAAGGGGGGAGAAGAGGGGGTGGGGGGGAGAGAGAGGGGGGAATGTGGAGGAGGTAAGGGGGGGGGAGATATAACAAGGATAATGACTGTATGTGTAGAAGCATGGGCTGAAGGATAATAACCAAAAGTGCACATGCTCTGTCGAAGACAGAGGGAGCAAGAATGTTGGGATGGCCTCATGAGGAGACGAGGTGACTCATAGCAATGTGTGTACCTCAATTTCCTCATTTAGCCCACCGGGTGTGAGGGTACCCAAGGAATAGATCCAGTAGGTCTCTTGTTGGCACAAACGTTTATAATGTTCGGCTGCAGGGGATTTGGCAGGAATGGATTCAATAAACCACACACCAAGGCCAGCCATGGACTGGCCGTGGTGTGTAAGGAAATGTTTGGGGACGCAGTGGTGGTCTCGGCCCTTTTCAATGAAGCACCGATGTTCCCCAAAATGTGCCCTGAGTGCCCTTATGGTTCGGCCAACATAAAATAACCTGCAGGGACAGGTCAGGCAGTACACAACAAAGTCCGTGGAGCAGTTGTAGAATTCTTTAAGGGTGTTTTTGACCGTGACCGTGGCGTATGAACTGGCAAGTGAGACAGAGGTTTTTTTTCACATTGATACATCCCTCTGAGGGGTATGAGAACGGGTTGTGAAGAGATCGGTTGAAAGGACTTGATTTTGCTAGGTGCGATTTTGCTCTTAATGTTCCTTGATCTTCTATATGTTACTTTTGGTTTGATACCGACTGTAGTTTCCAAGTGGTGGTCTTCTAGGACAATAGACCAGTGTGACTCCAATATTTTTTCCATTTTCTTATGTTTATCGTGAAATTGTGTAATGAAATGGGTTGGCTGCTTGATGACAGGTAAGGAGTTATGGCGACTGTTGGGAAGCTTGCAGTAGTTGTTGAAGGCTGCGTCTATGAGTGGAGCAGGGTATCCTTACCCTCCCACTGCTCCTCACCAAAAGAAAACACATAAAAGAGGACGGAGTGGGGGACGAGGAAGGAAGGTCAGGAAAGATGCGGAAACTGTAAAAATTTACAATCTATCACATACCTCACTAACCGCATATGACATATCCCTCCTCAGTAAGGGACTCACCTTCGCCCCTACCATGCAGCCTAACAGCTTCACATTATTCAAAGATCTCAATAAATTTATTAGAGACCTTACAGTCCAGAGATACTTCAACATCCAATCATCCAAACAGGCCTCTACTTCTAATACCACCAATCCAACTCCTACTGTACTACAGACCTTGATCCACTTGACGAATCAGACAGACCTGCACTTGGTCAACTTGAGGAGTTATATGCCGAGAACTACAATGCTGACCTTGAATGGCTTACCCAACATTGTTCTACCTCACCCCCAGTCACACATACCACACTACGCCCAAAGTCTATCTTTAATCCAACATCCAACAAAGGTCCCTACCTACAGACTTTCTATCAGGTAGTCTATACAGATCTCATAAAAATTTGCAATAGTATTTCCAAGCACACCCATATTAAATCCAACCCTTCCCCACTGAAACATAAGGCCTTAGAACAGCTGACTCATAATGAGTCCATTGTCATCAAACCTGCTGTCATGGCTATGCAATAGTTTTCTCTGTCAGCTTACCTGTCTCCATGTGTTCATCTCTAAAGACCAGCTGCCTCTCACCCGACTGGTTTTATAACCTCTCCTCTAAGCATGGCCCCACCCCAGGTCCTATCAGGGAACCCTATATTAACCTGTGCACTGCAAGCCAGCAGGGCTGATCAACCATTGTGTGTTAGCCTCCGTGTGTGCTTGCTGTGTTTCCTACGTCTGATTCCTGTTACCGACTTTGGCCTGTTCTCGACTCTCCCTGTCTGCTTGTTACCCTGACCTTTGGCGTGTTATGTTTATCCTTGTCTGCTAGTCGCCCTGACCTTTGGCTTACCCTTACTTCCCTGTCGTTCCAGCCTGCTGCCTCCTTCCTCTTCTCCTGTAGTCTACGGTGAGCGTGAGCTGTGAGACCCTGGGGGCCGCGACCTGGAGCCAGACTGCAGCGCAGTCCATCCTCACCACTAGAGGCTCTGGTGAACACCCGCTGGCTCTTAGATTCCGCGTCCTGGGGAATCTATGCTCTAGCTCCCTCTGGGATCCATGTTAGTTATCCTGTAGACCTGCTTCCTGAACCTTCCAGGGTTCAATCCGCAGCAGTCAGTCCTAGGGTCAACTACCTTGCGGTGCACTCCTGATCCCAATGGTGTGCATCTGTCACCTAGCCTCAAGGTGACCTGACAGTTTGATCAGTCATGGACCCGGCTGATGTGCCGCTACCCGCAGATGATCCGTTGCAGGGCTTATTTCGCAGACTTGAGACCCAGGAATCGCATCAGACCCAAGTGATGCGATTCCTTCAGGATTTGGCATCCCGTTTTAAACAGGTTCAGGTCTCATTAGGACCCCCGGTTCAACAGTCTCAACCGCTATCTGCTGCTGCACCTATCGCACCAGTCACAGCCACACATTCATTACAACTGCCAGCTCCGGCCCGTTTCTCTGGGGACTCCAAGGCTTGCAGGGGGTTCCTTAGCCAGTGCACGATTCATTTTGAACTTCAGCCCCAAAACTTCGTGTCCGATCGGGCGAAAGTAGCCTATATTATATCCCTCCTGTCCGGCGAGGCGCTAGCTTGGACTGCCCCTCTGTGGGAACTGAATGATCCAGTGGTTTCTAGCCTGTCTGATTTCTTGAAACTTTTTCGGAATATCTTCGAGGAACCGGGTCGTGTCTCCTCAGCGGCTAGGGCTCTTTTGGGACAGTATGCTCTTCAGTTCTGTATCCTCACAGCTGAATTGAGCTGGAATAATGAGGCCCTAGTTGCAACCTTTTTACATGGCCTCTCTGGTAGAGTGAAGGATGAATTAGCAGGAAGATCCCTTCCTGCTGATTTGGATGGTGTTATCACCTTGTGTAACCAGATCTATATTCACTTTCAGGAGAGGACCCTGGAAAAAAGACGCCAGCACTCCCCGTTCCTTAGGCAGCTTGAGTTCCCAGTCCCTTCTCTTCGATCCGAGGAGCACCCCCTGCCCACTGAGGAACTTATGCAGCTGGGCTGGACCAAGTTGTCTCCTGAAGAACGCGCTAGGCGCAGAACTCTGGGCCTGTGCCTCTATTGTGGGGCCAAAGGTCATTTTCGTGACTCTTGTTCTCTTCGCCTGGAAAAACGATCGGGGCTAATACATCTGGAAGGTGGAGTATTAGACCCTGAAGTATCACCTTCACCTTCTCGTCTTCTTCTTTCTGTGTTCCTTCATGTCGGCCCTTCCCCTCGTTCGGTCTCGGCATATCTAGATTCCGGAGCCGCTGGCAATTTCATGGATTGGGAAACTGCATCTTCCATGAGACTTACCCTTTTGCCCCTTTCAACACCATTGGTGGTCTTGGAGATTGATGGCACTGTTCTCCCAGGGGGTCCTATCTGCTTCCAGACCCTCCCTGTTAAGATGTCGGTAGGGACACTCCACCAGGAGTGGATATCCTTCCTTGTCTTACCTAAAACTTCATCTCCTATCATATTAGGTCTTCCTTGGTTACGGTTCCATTCTCCACACATTGACTGGACTGCTGGATGGATCCTGGCTTGGGGTTCCTCCTGTTCCTCTTCCTGCCTACTCAAGGTTACCCCAAAAGAGAAACTTCCTGTTGCCACCACCAGAAAAGTAGGAGCAACTGCACTACGGTTGCACTGTTTTTTGTGCTGTGCACACCACCAGAAAAGTAGTAGCAACTGCACTATGGCTGCAGTGTATTAAGTATTGTGCACACCACCAGAAAAGTAGGAGCAACTGCACTATGGTTGCACTGTTTTGTGTGCTGTGTACACCACCAGAAAAGTAGGAGCAACTGCAGTACAGCTGCAGTGTATTAAGTAATGTGTACACCACCAGAAAAGTAGTAGCAACTGCATTACGGTTGCACTGTTTTGTGTGCTGTGTACACCACCAGAAAAGTAGGAGCAACTGCACTATGGATGCACTGTTTTGTGTGCTTTGTACACCACCAGAAAAGTAGTAGCAACTGGACTACGGTTGCACTGTATTGTGTGCTGTGTACACCACCAGAAAAGTAGTAGAAACAGTACACCACAGAATGCACTGTAGATATACGCTACACTGGATGCTGCGGAGTGTATATATATATATATATATATATATATATATATATGTATATATCAAATACACCGTCTTGGGTGTAGGTTTGTTCTTAAGTTGAATTTGTATGTAAGTTGGAGCAGGTACATTTTTTTAAGTGTAACTCCAGCCCAAAACATCTTCTTAAGTTTTGGATAGGGAACAAGATTAGAGATTTTTTGGATAAATTCTGGTGTCTCTACCATAGACTTGGATTCCTACTTCTGTAAGGGGTGCTGAAAAATTGTTCTTTGGGTGTCGGTCGCGCCTTCACACTGTAATCCTATAGAGGTACTCTTGATTACTTGAGTACTCCTTGCTGTCAAAAGTTGTAATGATATGCACCTGTCAAACAGGTGCAGAAAAATTGTTCTTTTGGTGCTAATTGTGCCCATGAAACCTACACCAAAAACATTCTTCCATATGAAATCAACACCCACACTAGGTAGCCTAGAAGTCCTGCAGAGATTCCACATCCCAAAAACACTACATCGGCATCAGGGGCTTCATAGATGCTGGTAATCCAGGACTGATTCATTTTGATAAAAGTCATATGAACGTTCTATGATCAGTAACAAAACCTCCAGCAGCATTGAATGCCGTTGAGAAAGCACGCTGGATGCAGGGCAGCCCAGCAGCTAAATAGCATACTGGGCAAGTTCTGCCCATAGTTCTATTCTCATGACCCAGTAAGCCAGTGGATCGTCAACTGGAAAGCTCTCCATCTCTGTTTTTGCTCCTAGATAATCGTCCACCATGTGATGCAGATGCTGCTGATGGGATGAAGAAGCTGACAGCCCTGGGCGGCGAGGACTAAAAAAATTCAGAAATCCATCACTTAGGCGGCCGCCTTCTCCACTGCTCCTCTCTTGACCAACAGAAGCCTCAAAACTACGTTTTCCAAGATACTATAACCTACCAGAGTCGGGAAAAGCATTCAATAAACTGCTCAATAAGGTGTCCTCAAGAGATTTCATCTTCTGCACTCTCTGTGGGGATGGGATGAGTTCTGAATCTTTCCCCTTATAACGGTGGTCAAGGAGGGTTGCCAACCAATAGTGATCCTTTTTCTTTATGCCACATATTCTTGGGTCCTTTTGCAGGCTTGGAAGCATGAGGGAGCCCATGCACCGCAAATTTGGGAGGCATGAGAAGCAGACTCCTCGGGGTCACTGAGGATTATAGTATCTGGAACTGCCTCCTCCCAGCCACGTACTACTCCCAAGGGTTCTGAGTAGGGATGAGCTTCGAGTTCGAGTTGAACTCATGTTCGACTCGAACATCGGCTGTTCGCCAGTTCACCGAACAGTGAACAATTTGGGGTGTTCATGGCAAATTCGAATGCCGCGGAACACCCTTTAAAAGTCTATGGGAGAAATCAAAAGTGCTAATTTTAAAAGCTTATATGCATGGTATTGTCATAAAAAGTGTTTGGGGACCTGGGTCCTGCCCCAGGGGACATGGGTCCTGCCCAGGGGACATGGATCAATGCAAAAAAAAGTTTTAAAAACGGCCGATTTTTCGGGAGCAGTGATTTTAATAATGTTTAAAGTCAAACATTTATGCCCTGTACACACGGTCGGATTTTCCGACGGAAAATGTGTGATAGGACCTTGTTGTCAGAAATTCCGACCGTGTGTGGGCTCCATCACACATTTTCCATCAGCCTGCCAGGTTGCGTGCTCAGATAAGGGTCTGGTATGGATTGTTGGGGGTACCCCACGCCATTTTTTTTAAATTTTGGCGCGGACTTCCCCTTAATATCCTTACCAGACCTGAAGGGCCTGGTATGGAATTTAGGGGGACCCTCCACGCCATTTTTTTTTAAATTTTGGTTCGGGGTTCCCCTGTGGGGAATTCCCATGCTGGTCCGACAATACACATAACAGTTCATTGATAAAAACGGCATGGGAATTCCCCACAGGGGAACCCCGAACCAAAATTTAAAAAAAATTACGTGGGGGGTCCCCCTAAATTCCATACCAGGCCCTTCAGGTCTGGTATGGATATTAAGGGGAACCCCGGCCAAAATTTAAAAAAAAATGGCGTGGGGTCCCCTTCAAAATCTATACCAGACCCTTCAGGAGAATTAATTTTGGGTTATTCTTTGGGGGAATGATTTTTTTTACTATTTTGGGACAGTTTTCCTTTGATAACAAGAAAATCAGGAGATATCCATAACCATTTACCAAATGTGGTATGATCCACCTGGATGCACAAAGTAGTTGTGATGATATGTACCATTTATTAACACGTGTCAAAGTTACAAAATTGTGCTTAGAGAGATTTGTTTTACCTTTAGGCATGAGGGGTTAAATACATTGCAGGGTCTTCTTTGTGAATAGGTAGTCAAAGTTCAAATTCCATGAAATTCCATGAAAGCCTGATGGTGCTCCTTGGATACTGGGCCCCTCTATGCATCTTGACAGCAAAAAATGTCTCATGTACAGTAGCATCCCCATACTTGGGAGGAGAAGAAGAATGTGTTTTGGGGGGTATAATGGTAAGTATGCCCATGTTTTGTGCGATAAATAATTTGTTAAAATGCCAATTTTGTGAAAGAAAATGACATTTTATTAACTTTTTTAATTTCCCAAGAAAATTGCTCAAAAACTTACAACTTCAAAAAGCTCACCATGCCTTTTGCTAAATACCTTAGACTGCTTTCACACTGAGGTGCTTTACAGGTGCTATAGCGCTAAAAATAGGGCCTGCATAGCGACTGTAAAGAGGCTCTCTTCTCACTCCAGTGTGAAAACCCAAGTACATTCACACTGGAGCGGTGCGCTGGCAGGCCGGTAAAAAAAGTGTTGCATGCAGCATCTTTGCAGCACTGTAGGAGCAGTGTATACACCGCTCCTAAAGCGCCCCTGCCCATTGAAATCAATGAGCAGCGCCGCCAAACCACCGGCAAAGCACCGCTGCAGTGGCACTTTGCGGGTGGTTTTAACCCTTTTTGGGCTTCTAGCTGGGGTTAAAAGCACCACTCTAGCGCCCTCCGCAAATACGACGGTAAAGCGCCGCTAGAGATAGCGGCGCTTTACCGCCGACACCCCCAATGCCCCAGTGTGAAAGTAGCCTAAGACAGCTTTCCAAAAATTGGTGATTTTAGGGGTATTTGTACTGTCCTGGTATTATAGGGTCTCAAGAATTGTCAGTCAGTATCAGGTATTACACAAATATGTAAAATAATTTGTAATAACTTTTACACAGACTCAATATTATACACCTATTTGTTTTTTTAACCACAGAAATGTGGTGTTCAAAATTCTCTGTCTTTTTTCCTTTATATAGTAAAAAATAATAAAACCCAGTGGTGATTAAATACTACTAAAGGAAAGTTCTAAATGTTTCAAAAAATTATAAAAATTAATTTGGATACAGTGTTGCATGATGGAGTAATTGTTAGTCAAAATATCCCATCGCTGAAAACTAAAATATGGCCTGGAAAGGAAAGGGGTCTAACATGATGTTTTTCAAGTGGTAAAGTGTCACTAAATGCAAAAGTTTTTTTTAAATTTTTGATAGAGTGGGAAGGGAGAGGGACTCTTATCAGATTTTATTGCTGTCGGTGCCCCCATTAACCACTTCACATCCTGGCTATTGTCAAATGACAAGAGGGATCTCCCATCCTGGGCGGGCGTCATATCCCGCCACGTCATTCGGGAGCCGGCGCGTGTGCCCGGCAGCCGCGATGTCTGCCGGGCACCCGCAATTGCAGGTAACAGACCCGGGACGTCTGTCAGGGGAGAGGAGACCGATCATGTGTTCCCAGTACAGAGGAACACCGATCAGTCTCCTCCCCTTGTGAGTCCCCTCCCCCTACAGTTAGAATCACTCCCTAAGTAACACATTTATACAGTAATCAGTGCATTTTTATAGCACTGATCACTGTATAAATGTGAATGGTCCCAAAATAGTGTCAAAACTGTCCGAGGTGTCCGCCGCAATGTCACAGTCATTAAAAATCGCAGATCGCCGACATTACTAGTTAAAAAAAAAAAATAATAAAAATGCCATAAATCTATCCCCTATTTTTAGACGCTATAACTTTTGTGCAAACCAATCATTATACGCTTATTGCAATTTTTTTTACCAAAGACATGTAGAAGAACACATATTGGCCTAAACTGAGGAAAAAATGTGTTTTTATTTTTTTTAAATTGGGATATTTATTATAGCAAAAAGTAAAAAATGTTGTGTTTTTTTTCAAACTTGTCGCTCTTCTTTTGTTTATAGCGCAAGAAATAAAAACCGCAGAGGTGATCAAATACAACAAAAAAAAGTGGGAAAAAAATGATAAAAATTTAATTTGGTTACAGTGTTGCATGACTGCGCAATTGTCATTCAAAATGCGACAGCGCTGAAAACTGAAAATTGGCCTGGGCAGGAAGGGGGTGAAAATGCCCTGTATTGAAGTGGTTAAAGAGATTCATCTTCTCTATTTGTCTTGTTTACCGTTATCATCAGAAGTGAAAGTAAAAGAAAATCCTAAACTTTGGGTATATTTAGATATAAGAATGGGAAATAAAGAATGGGAAAACAAAACCTAACTTATATATTTTTTTCCTTTGCAGAAGGGATCCAAAACTATTTTTGAGTGTTCTTGCTTTGAATTTTGCCATATCCAACATCAACCAGAATCCAGAAATATTACCCAATATTACACTGGGATTTCATGTAACAGATTCATGTATATGTAGTAGTATGGCGGTAAGAAATCTTCTAAGCATTTTATCTGGGCTACAGAAGACAATTCCTAATTACTCATGTTCTGGAAAAGACAAACTAGTGGGGTTCATAGGAGATCATTTTTCGGAGACAACTATTGCAATGGCACAAATACTTGGAATATATGGATTTACACAGGTACATGCTGATCTTTTGGGGTTTTTTTTTGTTCTGTTTTTTACATGCTGATCTTTTATCCATTACTTCACAATCATCCTGGGCCCATGCAACATAACGTTCTAATAAAGTAAAACCAGAATGAAAAAATGGGCATCGTATCCAATGCCAATGAATTTAATATGATTTGAAAATTGCTTTGTGTGAGGAGGTACATGGGTGGAGCCTGACTGAGCAGAAATGCCAGCTTAGAGCTCTGCTCATGAAGGGATGTTTCTGCAGTATTATACTGTGTCCCAGCTCAACGTCACCAGCTAAATAGGGATGGGCCAAACACCCCCCCAATTCGGTTTCCACCAGAACACCTTGAACAGGCAAAAAATGATTGCGAACATGCGAACCCCATTAAAGTCTATGGGACACGAACATGAAAAATCAATAGTTCTCATTTTAAAGGATTATATGCAAGTGATTGCCATAAAACTGAATGGGGACCCAGGTACTGCCCTAGGGGACATGTATCAATGTAAAAAAAAACGTTTTTTTTTTTTTAAAGGAGCAGTGATTGTAATGATGCTTAAAGTGAAACAATAAAAATAAAATATTACTTTAAATATCGTGCCTGGGGGTCCCCTTAGTCTGCCTGTAAATTGGTGCATCAAGGTCCAAGCAGTACTGATTCACAAATTTTTAAGCAGAATGTTAAAGAAAAAAAAAAAAGAGAAAAACAAACACATACAAATCAATGGTAATAAAGATAGCAGCAGAGTTAGTGAGATAAGACGGGGGGGGGGGGGGGGGGGGGTACTAGTCACAGAGGGGGTCGTAAAACTTTAGCATAATGTGTAAGGAAACCAATATTGTCTGAAAGCCAATAATGGGGGTTGTTGAAATATTCCTTTCAGAGTTTCATCCTCTGTTATAATGGGTTGTAAATCTTTGATTACTTTTTGATCCCTTTAAGTGCTGGGTTGTATGTGGTGACTAGAGGTACTCGGTTATTTGTTTTTTTCTCTGTGTATTGGAGGAGATTTTCTCTTCGGGTTTTCAAGGCTGTGTTTATGCTGTTGTTGATGGTTTTGTCTTTGTAACCTTTCTTATGGAAGGAGTCTGCCAGTGTTCTGGGATGTTTATCTCTGTCTTCTGGGTCTGAACAAATTCAATGGTATCCGATGGCCTGGCTGTGCATGATGTATGATGAGCAGACCTTTTGATGAGCAGACCTTTTGGATACAACCTAAGCAACACAAAACAAACACAACTTCTATAACTCCTGCTATCAGCAACTTGGAATCTGATCCAGAATCCCAAGGTATCCCTTGTGTAAATGCTGACTTTATAGAAAATGTGGATATAACAGAGGAACTCGGAATCATAAATTTGTCAAATCATAACTTTCTACACCAGAAACAACAGTCCTCTCCAAAGGCCTCACATTCTGCCCAACCACCAAATTGGATAATTTACAGGTATGGTCAGATATGGAGGAATTCTTTAATAGACTAAGGCTCAAAGAATATTTTCACAGTAAGGAAAGGAATCCTAGGACAATAGGAGGTGACAAAAAGAAAAAGAACAGCAACTTCACACCTCCACAAGGACGCAACCCCAAACTGGATACCTATATTGACAGCTTCAGGCTGCGAGTCACATCCCTGATATCCACCCAGCAAAAGAAAATATTATACAACCTTTCACCACTGGAGCGAAGAGCTGTACATGATCTGCGCAATAATCAGGCCATAACCATCAAACCAGCAGATAAAGGGGGAGCAGTCATTGTGATGGATACAGACAAATATATACAAGAGGGCCAGAGGCAGCTGGCAAATACTACTTACTACAAAAAGCTGGATTATGATCCGACCCAGGATTTTACTAAGCAATTAAAAGGTCTCATTGCGACAATACCAAGCCACCTACATTCAGAACTCATCAATGCAATTCCGGATAATCCAGAAATTGGAGACTTCTACATGCTGCCCAAGATTCACAAGCCAGGAAATCCAGGCAGACCCATTGTAACAGATATGAATACACTTACCGAACATATCTCAGGCCGCCTTGTAGACATGTTAAAACCTTTAGTCATGAACACTGCGAGTTTTCTGCAAGACACCACTGAATTTCTGAACAAGCTTAACAATATACAACAATTACCACCAAATACACTTCTAGTCACTATGGATGTAGAATCTCTGTACAGTAACATCCCTCACAAGGATGGGTTGGCGGCATGTCACAGATTCTTATCATCCTCACCAAACCACAAATACACTGCTGAGGATGTGACACAGCTCATCAAATTAAATCTTACACACAACTACTTCACTTTCAATAATTACATCTATCTCCAGTGTATGGGTACTGCTTTGGGAAGCAAAATGGCACCCCAATATGCAAACTTATTTATGGCTGACCTGGAGGACAAATTCCTGAACAGATAACAACAAAAGCCATACAGATATTATCATTATTTTGATGATATCTTCATGATATGGACTGAAGGTGAAGAAAATCTAAACCAATTCTTCTCATTGATCAACACTTTTTACCCATCTATCAAACTAAAAATGGACTATTCGAACACACACGTCAACTTCCTGGACACTACAGTATACATCAGGGATGACAAGCTTCACACGTCGATATACAGAAAACCGACTGACAGATGCAGCTATCTTCATAGTTCCAGTTTTCACCCCCAACACACTAAATGGGCCATCATACACAGCCAGGCCATCAGATACCACCGAATTTGTTCAGACCCAGAAGACAGAGATAAACATTTCGGAACACTGGCAGACTCCTTCCATAAGAAAGGTTACAAAGACAAAACCCTCAACAGCATAAACACAGCCTTGAAAACCCGAAGAGAAAATCTCTTCCAATACACAGAGAAAAAAACAAATAACTGAGTACCTCTAGTCACCACATACAACCCAGCACTTGAAGGGATCAAAAAGATAATCAAAGATTTACAACAGAGATTTACAACATTATAACAGAGGATGCAACTCTGAAAGGAATATTCCAACAACCCCCATTATTGGCTTTCAGACAACCACCCAACCTCAGACACAAACTAATCAGCAGGAAACTTCACTCTGATTATGAAGTCACAAATAATGGAAGCAAACCCTGCAATAAAAAACGCTGCAAACTATGCAACCAGATCAATCTATCCAATCTATCTATCTGTGACTAGTATCCCCCCCTCCCTCCAGTCTATAGCTCTCCTTCTTTCTTATCTCACTAACTCTGCTGCTACCTTTATTACCATTGATTTGCATGTGTTTGTTTTTCTCTTTTTTTTTTTTTTTTCTTTAACATTCTGCTTAAAAATTTGTGAATCAGTACTGCTTAGACCTTGAAGAAGGGGACATAACCCGAAAACTTGTCCTGAAACATTGTATGTTAGTGCAAATAAAAAAAGTATCACAGTACTCAATTTTCTCTGCAGGTTTTTGAAAAGACTTGAGGTATAATAAGGGTAGAGATCCCAGATGAGGAGCAAGGAGAAGTCTGCATTTTTTAATGATGTGGGGTGTTTCGGGTGCTGTTGCCAACAGACTACATGGCAGGTTGTCAAATGTCTTGGCAAGCATGTGGTGCCCAAGCGGCTGGTGTTCTGGCCACACTTGATCCACTTCAGACAGAGATTGCAAACAGCAACGCTGTGGTCTGCTGCACATGTGTTGAAAAAAGCCCACACCAATGAACTTTTGGAAGTCAGCGGGGAGTCAGCAGTGCCTTGCACCTGTGGAGCTCTATGGTGTGATGCAACAGGGTGACTGCCCTTAAGCCGGACATCCTGCCTCAGCGGAGTTGTGCCTTCTCCTCATTTTCCTCCTCTGTTCTCTCAGGCACCCAAATACAGTCAGTGACTTCATCATCCCCTCCCTCCTCGTCACTGTAGCAAACTTGGCAGTATGCTGCAGCTGGGGGAACATTACTGCTAGTTTCTTGTCCTTCTGTGACACCCCCCTCTCTAGGCTAACTTTACTCCCTTCCTTAACATGGGAACCAACATCTGAACATTCAAATTGCTGTGTATCCACTAGCAGCATATAACCGACACTATGAATAATTCTGGTGATTCCTCCGTGCATGATGGAGTGACTATGGAAGGAGTAGCTGTGGACAAGGAGCCCGTGGAATAGGCCGCTTTGGCAGCTGCGGTGGAAGGCAAACTAGTATGAGCCTTGTTGACAGAGGATGAGGAGGATGAGGACGGCTTAGTTATCCACTTCACAGACTCTTCTGCATGCTGTGGCTCAATAACACAGCCAGCAGCATAAAAAAAAGGACAAACGTGCCCCGCCTGCAGAGGATGCACCATGTCTGCGACCACCACTTTTCACTGTAGACGCAGAGGCTGCTTACCCTCTTTTAGTGACCTGTGAGCATCTGCCTCTCCTTGGTGGCCTTCCGGACATGATGGGGATTTTTTTCCCACTGCACTACACTGTATTATATACTGTACACCGACTGCACTGTATTACATACTGTACACCGACTGCACTGTATTATATACTGTACACTGACTGCAGTGTATTACATACTGTACACACTGTATTATATACTGTGTACACCACATGCACTGTATTATATACTGCACACCGACTGCACTGTAATATATACTGTACACCAACTGCACTGTATTATATACTGTACACCGACTGCAATGTATTATATACTGTACACACTGTATTATATACTGTGTACACCGCCAGCACTGTATTATATACTGTACACCGCCTGAAATGTATTATATACTGTACACTAGGGATGAGGGCGATGTTCGAGTCAAACATCGAACATTATGCGGTGTTCGCCTTAATATTTTGAATTTTGGCGCAGGGTTCCCCTTAATATTCATACCAAACCTGAAGGGCTTGGTATGGAATTTAGGGGGACCCCCACAACAGTTTTTTTAAAAATTTTGGTTCGGGGTTCCCCTGTGGGGAAATCCTATGCAGTTTTTATCAATGAACTTTTATGTGTATTGTCGGATCGGCAATTCATTAATAGCCGCGAGTAGTTTTAAATTACTTTTTTTCCTTTGAAATGTAATTTTGCTGTCAGACTGTTCTAAACATGGGAAACATGCGCCCCTTTACAGGCATACTATAGACACCCCCAGGTACGAAATTTAAAGGAATATTACACTTTTATTGTTTCACTTTAAGCATTATTAAAATCACTGCTCCCAAAAAAACGGCCGTTTTTAAAACTTTTTTTGCATTGATACATGTCCCCTGGGGCAGGACCTGGGTCCCCAAACCCTTTTTAGGACAATACCATGCAAATTAGCCTTTAAAATTAGCACTTTTGATTTCAAACGTTCGAGTCCCATAGACTTCAATGGGGTTCTAACGTTCATGCAAAGTTTTGGTCTGTTCACAAGTTCTGGTGCAAACCGAACTGGGGGGTGTTCGGCTCATCCATAATGGAGACAAAAGTACCCCTACCATTTCACATAAAAAGTGTCAAAAATGTTAAAAAAATACAAGAGACAGTTTTTGACAATTCCTTTATTAATGTCTTCTTCTTTCCCCGCTTCTTCTTCCATCTTCTTCTGGTCTTCATTTGGTTTTCTTCCTCCATCTTGTTCTTCCCCCGCTTCTTCCTCTGCTTCTTCCTCTAATCCTCTGCTTCTTCCTTCGGTCTTCTCGTCTGCATCTTCCTCCGGCTTCTTGTTTCCCGCTTCGTTCTTCAGATGATCTGCATCCATGGGAGGTTCCTGCTGTGTGACACTTCTGTTCTTCTGACAGTTCTTATATAACTGAGGGCGGGGCCGCCCAGGGACCCCACCCCCTCTGACACATGGGGACTTCACGGGGACTTCCCTATGGCTTTCCCCGTGGTGTCAGAGGGGGGCGGGGTCACCCGTTATGTAACCGGGTAAACACAGGAAACATGCGCCTCTTTACAGGCATACTATAGACACCTCCCAGGTACGAAATTTAAAGGAATATTTCACTTTTATTGTTTCACTTTAAGCATTATTAAAATCACTGTTCCCGAAAAAACGGCCGTTTTTAAAACTTTTTTTGCATTGATACATGTCCCCTGGGGCAGGACCCAGGTCCCCAAACACTTTTTATGACAATAACTTGCATATTAACCCTTAAAATTAAAATTTTTGATTTTTCACGTTCCTGCCCCATAGACTTTAACGGTGTTCGTGTGTTCAAACAAATTCATGTTCGGCCCATCCCTAATGCTTAAAGTGAAACAATAAAATGAAATATTCCTTTAAATATCGTGCCTGGGGGCTGTCCTTAGTATGCCTGTAAAGTAGCACATTTTTCCCATGTTTAGAACAATACCACAGCAAAATTATATTTCTAAAGGAAAAAAGTAATTTAAAACTGATTGCGGCTGTAATGTATTGTCGGATCCAGGCAATATAGATAAAAGTGTACAAGTAGTCACTCTTGATTAGTATTGCTTAATTTCTTACATATGATCCGTATGACCACTGTACGAGATCCCTGCAGTGAGATTCTTTGACTGAGAATGAATTTTTATGAAAATTGTTTATTTTTTGTATTGTAAGGATGCCGCTACGTAACTGCATCATGTCATGCCCTGCAGTTGCCGCTCCAAACCTTTACTGTAACCTTCAATTAATGTATGTTTGATCTTTCATTTGCCTCAGAATAGTCCCTGGATGAGTGTGCAGTGTGAGGTATTTTTTTTCTCCCACGGCGAACATGCGTCTATCCAGGAAGGGGGAATGCCCATGGTGTGTACTGTGGGAGGTTCTTCCCCTTCCCTACCTTGAGGGATGGCTTACAGCCATCTCCTCATTCAGTCATACTTGTGCGCGTCAGCATCCGTGCATGTGCAATGGGGTAGACAAATCCGGTGACACCATTGGAGTGGGCCGTGTCGGAGACCTAAATAGAGCGCATTGAGCAGCCCTCAATCAGACGGCTGCAACCGGGGGCAAACGAGGCTGAGTGTCTGACTGTGATGAGTACACTATTGAATCTACCTTAACTGTGACACATCATCGGCTTCCTCCACGAGGGTGGTGGTTGGAAGCTGCGCAAATGGGGATCTGCACTTCACTGTCAGCCAATGTGGTTTGATTGATCAATTGCCCTTGGCTGTCATGTTCCATACCTTGATGCACTGCTATCCCTATGTTACAGCATATTATTGTTCACCATGGATGATTCATCTGGAGTCTTTTCATTCCTTTTGTTGACACACTACAACAGCTCGCCTTCCTATCTTTGGGACGTACTACCGTTCCCTGCCTAGATATTGCCCCCGGTACATGTATTGAATATACGTGACTGACAAGGTGGGTCGGAGTTTAATTAACTGGACATGGCTGCTATCTTTGGTGTTTGTCTTATGGTTTCTAGTTTTGTCCCCCCCCCGTCATTTGACCCCTCTTTTCTCCCCTTTTCTCCCATAACCCCCCTTTTCTTCTTCCCCTTCCTTTTCCCCTTCCTCTCCTCCCATTTTTCCCTTGCCCTTCTCCCTTCCCCTTTGTCCCCCCCTCCCTCCTTGTTTTCTTTCCCCTCTCCCCCTCCCCCCTTCTTCCCCATTCCCCACTACCTCTAATTTTTCCTCCATTCTCTTTTTTCCCCCTCCTTTTTTCCCACTTCTTAGCTCTTTTTATTAATTTTTTATAGAAAAATGTTTCCTCACCCTTCCCCCCTTTTTGCTTCCTCTCCTTCCCTTCCCTACTCCTTCCTTGTGTATTTTCCCATGCTGTTGTGTCCATAGTTCTTAACACTGACCCATTGTCACTTTACCATTTTTCATTATTATTGCTCATAGTGTCTCCCGTTGTCTGCCCCGGGGGAACTACCCTTTACCGGGTGCCTCTTTTGGTACTGTGTGGCACCTCCAGGGCCTATTTTGTTAAGCTATTTTCAACTTTATAGATTCTCCAAGATTAATGTACTATGTATTGTTATCTATGAGTTTGTTACTCACTAATTTTGAAATTTGTATAACTGTTCAATCATGAAACTTTGTTCACTCTTGTAGATGTTTTTAACTGACCCCTCCTGAAGAAGCGGTGGAAACTGCGAAACATGTAGAGGATCACATCAGGATATACATCCAAGCCTTTTTGTATCTGGATCTACATGTCCACTACTTGTTTTCATTACTGTGCACGATACTTTGTGCACATATTATGTATTTATGTATCAACTGTTATGTATCTACTTTCTAATACATTTCTAATAATTAAAATTTTCTTTTTGGTTCAATCCTTGGGTACCGAGATAGACATTGACGCTTTAGTGCTATATAGTATGTTTGGAGTAGTTCCTCCATTTTTCAATATACATATAGATATATATATCTATATATATATAGATATATATATATACGAGCCAAACTCCCCCTGGTTTGTTTCACACCAGAACTTGCAAACAGGCAAAAAAATTTTACGAACACATGAACACCGTTAAAGTCTATGGGACACGAACATGAAAAATCAATAGTGCTCATTTTAAAGGGGACATGTATCAATGCAAATCAAAGTTTTAAAAACGTCAGTTTTTTCAGGAACAGTGATTTTAATAATGCTTAAAGTGAAACAATATAAATGAAATATTTCTTTAAATATCGTGCCTGGGGGGTGTCCTTAGTATGCCTGTAAAGTAACGCATCTTTCCCGTGTTTATAACAGTGCCACAGCAAAATGACATTTCTAAAGGAAAAAATTTCAGTTAAAACTACTCGCGGTTGTAATATATTGTCAGATCCCAGCAATATAGATACAAATCATTGAAAAAAATGGCATGGGTTCTCCTCAGTCTATTACCAGGTCCTTTGGGTCTTGTATGGATATTAAAGGGAATTCTGCACCCAAATTTAAAAAAAAATTGGGTGGGGGTCCCCCCAAAATCCATACTAGGCCCTTCACCTTTGTTGCCAGTAGTTTAGACATTAATGGCTGTGTGTTGAGCTATTTTAAGGGGACAGCAAATTTACACTGTTATACAAGCTGTACACTCACTACTTTACATTGTAGCAAAGTGTCATTTCTTCAGTGTTGTCACATGAAAAGATATAATAAAATATTTACAAAAATGTGTGGGGTGTACTCACTTTTGTGAGATATATACTAGACTGCCTGCACTGTGTATATAGTCTACACTGAATGCACTGTATATATATATATATATATATATATATATCTATATATCTATATATATATAGATATATATATATATATCTATATATATATAGATATATAGATATATATATATATATATATATATATATAGATATAGATATCTATATCTATATCTATATATATATATTTATACTAGACTGCCTGCACGCCACTAACTAACCTGCCTAATCTAGCTCAAGTTCTCTCAATCTCCACGTTATCACGCTACATATGGCTACTGTGTAAGCTGCCTTATATAGTGTGGGGCGTGGACTTACCCCCCTGAGCCAGATCGCGCTGTGATTGGCCAAAGCATGAAGGTCAGGTGCATGCTTTGGCCAATCAGCAGCTGTCAATGCACTGTGATCTCACAGTGCATTATGGGGCGCTCAGCGGCGCTCGAATTTTCTGCAAATGCCCTATATGTTCGGTTCTTCTGCGAACAAACGAACACCCGATGTTCGATTCAAACATCAGGACCATTACTACTCCTAATTCTTTCAAAGCATGGGATACAGCTAATTTATCCCATTAATATAATTTGGTATCTGCCTCCTCCATACATTCCTTCCTACTTTGTGTGATAAATTTGGACTTCCTCAATTGGAACTGTTCTGATATTTGCAAATCAAACATTTTTTTCAACCTTATTTCATTTCCAACTCCCAACTATCCCAGATGTCGCGTTTTGAACGCATATGTATTTCTAACCCTCATGCTAGAAGGCTTGTTTTTAGCTAATACTAACACTGGTCCCCCCTCATATATCTCCAAATGGGAACTAGACCTTGGGCGCTCATTTAATGCTACTGAATTGTCTAGCATATGGTCCGCCACTAAGTCTGCTTCTTCTAATGTTGTTGTTGTGGAAACTAACTTTAAGGCGCTAACCCGTTGGTATTTGGTTCCCGCTAGAATATCAAAATATGCTTCTGATTACCCTGGAGCTTGTTTTCGCGGTTATTCAGAGTCTGGCACTCAACTTTATATTTGGTGGGATTGCCCAATTGCCCAAAAATTCTGGAAGGCAGTTTTTCACTTAGCCTTCAAAATGTTTGATGCACCTATACAGCCCAATCCTTCTACAGCCCTATTAAACCTGAAACCTGATGGGATCACACAGAATCAATTGTGCCTCCTTTTACAGCTCCTAACAGTCGCAAAACAAATCATTGCTAAGGCATGGAAAACAAAATTTAATTCTAGCTGAAACCATACACTAATAAAGCTCTTATTCATGCTAAAATGGAAGCAATCAAAAGAGATTGAATTGGTCAATTTGAGAAACTCTGGCTTCCTTGGGTTAAGCATTGTTTACCTCCAGACTTTGATGACACACTATTATTGCCTTGGTAATTTTACTCTATTTGCCTTGACTATAAATTCTATTAATTTGGGATTGCATCACCACTTGTAACCCCCCCATTCCCTTTCCCCCTTTTTTCTACCCTCTTCTCTCTATCTACTCTTATTTTTTGTTTTCTACCTTTCATTTAATATTGTGTGGTACTTATAAACACAGTGGGGGTCATTTACTATAGCGCTGCATTGCTAATTAGCGCTAAATGCCGCTAATTAGCGCTATTAGCATTATTTTTAATAATGAGTGCTAATTAGCGCTAAAACGGTATTCCCTACAGCACTGGTGAGAAAATACTCCCAAAATCGAATTTACTATAGTTCCCTGAAACCAGATAGAGCCCAAACCCTTACTCTGCTAAAACCTGGAGTAGTGCACATGGAAATAATGTTTAGAGCATGATATAATTGCCTAAATGGTACTGAAATATGCGGTATATTATTTAAAGATAATCTGCTTTTAAACTGTGTGAAAAAGTGATTTCTACACTGAAATATCTTTAAAAGTCTGAGAAGTGAAAAATTCCCTGTTTTGGACAACTAGGTGCCAACACAACTGAGCATGCTCAGACCTGAAAATAGCTCTCATTTTAACTCAAGTGTCTTTTTTACCCGGCGCTTTAGTAAATACCAAATTGAGAGCTAATTAGAGAGCATTTTTTGGAAGTGAAAATCTGCTCTATTCTAGTCCAAATCACGTTTTAGCCATTGATTCTAATGGAACAATTGTAACTTTCACAAAAAAAACCTTTTATCCCCTGTTCACACCTATGCGAATTAGATGCAGCTTACACCTCATCCAATTCGCAGGACATTTTAAAATACATTCATATGAATGCATCTGGTTCACATATGTGCGTTGCATTCGCACTGCGCATTGCACAAAAAACGTGTGCGTTTTCTGGGCATTGCGGTGCGAATTACAAGCCCATTATCTTCTATGGGAACGCATCTGATTTGCAGATGCATTGCATTCTGAACATGGATTTTCTCCTTCTCCTCACTACACCTCCCCCTCCCCTCCCCTTCCTGCTCACTGATCCGCAGCTTAAACGCAGAGGAACCTCTGAACAACTGATTTTTATCTTCCCAGTGAAACCTGAGCTTCAGTTTGCACCGCACATGTGTGAACCCAGGCTTAATGTTGAGATGAAATGTATCTTTCTCTGAAATAAATTTTCCTTTGCAACATTTTTGCTTCTACTTAAAATATTTTGTTTTTAAGAATACTAGAATGTGGAATGTTTTGATATTTTGGTAAAATATATTTTTCTCTGTCACTTTCAGTTGTTACTCTCCATCTCACAACAATCTTTAACCTAAACTCACACAGGTGTCTTTACAATCCACAAACAATACCATTGCTGATGCAAATTTAAAATGAATCACAATTTTTTGTGCTTTTTATTATTTCCAAATATTCATAATTTAAGCCCAAAAAATGTGATATGTGTACCAACATCAGAAATCAAAATGTAATTCCCAAAAATTTGAGGGTAATATTCTACTCTCACCCACAAAAAAACACCAAATATCACAGAATAAATCAAGAAGAATAACTCTTGAGTAATGTAATTCCATCACCTGTATGTCCAAAGAAATGCAGTATTTATGTGTTTTTCTGTGTATTTAAGTGTAGTTATGTGTAGGAGGTCCTCACACATGGCAGCTCCATGGCTTAGAGGTTAGAACTTCTGCTTAGTATCCCTGAGCATCTGGGTTCAAATTCCAAACATGCCGCTTCATGTAGAGAAGTTGTCTCATCTCCCAGGTCCTATAACCATGTCTAAATGTAGTATTTATGTGTAGGAGGGTTCCACCACCATTGTAAATCTTTTCCAGATACACTATTTAGCCAAAAGTATTGGGACGCCTGCCTTTACACACACATTAACTTTAATGGCAGCCCAGTCTAATGCCCCGTACACACGGTCGGACTTTGTTCGGACATTCCGACAACAAAATCCTAGGATTTTTTCCGACGGATGTTGGCTCAAACTTGTCTTGCATACACACGGTCACACAAAGTTGTCAGAAAATCCGATCGTTCTAAACGCGGTGACGTAAAACACGTACGTCGGGACTATAAACGGGGCAGTGGCCAATAGCTTTCATCTCTTTATTTATTCTGAGCATGCGTGGCACTTTGTCCGTCGGATTTGTGTACACACGATCAGAATTTCCGACAACGGATTTTGTTGTCGGAAAATTTTATCTCCTGCTCTCCAACTTTGTGTGTCGGAAAATCCGATGGAAAATGTCCGATGGAGCCCACACACGGTCGGAATTTCCGACAACACGCTCCGATCGGACATTTTCCATCGGAAAATCCGACCGTGTGTACGGGGCATTAGTCCGTAGGGTTAAAATTTTATTTGGCCCACCCTTTGCAGCTAGAACAGTTTCTGGGAAGGTTGTCCACAAGGTTTAGTGTGTCTATGGGAATGTTTGATCATTCTTCCTGAAGTGCATTTGTGAGGCCAGGCACTGATGTTGGATGAGAAGGCCTGGCTCACAGTCTCTGCTCTAATTCAGCCAAAGGGTGTTCTATTGGGTTGAGGCAGGTCAGTCAAGTTTTTCCACCCCAAACTTGCTCATCCATGTCTTTATGGACCTTGCTTTGTGCACTGGTGTGCAGTCATGTTGGAACAGGAAGGGGCCACCCCCAAACTGTTCCCACAAAGTTGGGAGCATGAAATTGTCCAAAATGTATTGGTATGCTGACGCCTTAAGAGTTCCCTTAACTGGAACTAAGAGGCCAAACCCAACCCCTGAAAAACAAGCCCACATCATAATCCCTGCTCCACCAAATCATTTGAACCAGTGCACAAAGCAAGGTCCATAAAGATATGGATGAGTGATTTTGGGGTGGAGGAACTTGACTGGCCTGGACAGAGTCCTGACCTCAACACAACAGAACACCTTGGGGATGAATTAGAGAGGAGACTGTAGGTCAGGCCTTCTCGTCCAACATCAGTGCCTGACCTCACAAATGCACTTGGAAGAGATGCAGAGAATGTGTGTGAGGCTGTCTGGTAGCTAAGTGGGTAGCAGTTCTGTCTAGCAGCACCTGGCATGTTGGTTCAATTCCCCAACATGCTAATGCTTGTGTTGAAGTTTGTATGTTCTCCCTGTGTGGGTTTCTCACTACAATCCAAAGACATGCTGGCATCTCATTTGACATCACGGGGAATGCCACAGGGAAGTGCGTCAGAGGGGGGGCGGGGTCACCGGGTGGCCCCGCCCCCCGGTATTTAAGAACTGTCAGACGAGGAGCGCCGTCACACAGCGGGAGCCTCCCTCCATGCCAGCATGGATGCGGAGCGGCCCGGAGAAGAAAATGAAGAAGAGAAGAAAAGAAGAAGAGAAGAGCGGGAGCCTCCCCCCCATGCCATGGGTGCGGAGCGGCCCGAGGAGAAGAAGATAGAAGACGCCGCGGAGGAGATGCTGGACGAGAACGCCGGAGGAAGAACCAGAAGAACCAGAAGATGAAGGAAGATAGAAGAAAGAAGAAGCATTTAAATAAAGGAATTGTCAAAAACTGTCTCTTGTCATTTTTAACATTTTTGACAGTTTTTTAATGAAATGGTAGGGGTAAGTACCCCCTTACCATTTCACACAGGGGGGGGCCGGGATCTGGGGGTCCCCTTGTTAAAGGGGGCTTCCAGATTCCGATAAGCCCCCCGCCCGCAGACCCCCACAACCACTGGCCAGGGTTGTGGGGATGAGGCCCTTGTCCTCATCAACATGGGGACAAGGTGTTTTGGGGGGCTACCCCAAAGCACCCTCCCAATGTTGAGGGCATGTGGCCTGGTACGGTTCAGGAGGGGGGGGCCGCACTCTCGTCCCCCCCTCTTTTCCTGCGGCCTGCCAGGTTGCGTGCTCGGATAAGGGTCTGGTATGGATTTTTGGGGGGACCCCACGCCGTTTTTTTTTTTTGGCGCGGGGTTCCCCTTAAGATCCATACCAGACCTGAAGGGTCTGGTATGGAATTTAGGGGGAACCCCACGTCATTTTTTTTTTAAATTTTGGCCGGGGTTCCCCTTAATATCCATATCAGACCTGAAGGGCCTGGTATGGAATTTAGGGGGACTCCCACGTCATTTTTTTTTTTTTAATTTTGGTTCGGGGTTCCCCTTTGGAGAATTCCCATGCCGTTTTTATCAATGAACTGAAATGTGTATTGTCGGCAATGCAATAGCCGCAGGTAGTTTTAAATGTGTTTTTTCCTTCCAAATGTCATTTTGCTGTCAGACTGTTCTAAACACAGGAAACATGCGCCCCTTTACAGGCATACTATAGACACCCCCCAGGTACGAAATTTAAAGGGATATTACACTTTTATTGTTTGACTTTAAGGATTATTAAAATCACTGCTCCTGAAAAAACGGCCATTTTTAAAACTTTTTTTTGCATTGATCCATGTCCCCTGGGGCAGGACCCAGGTCCCCAAACACTTTTTATGACAATAACTTGCATATTAGCCTTTAAAATTAGCACTTTTGATTATTCATGTTCGTGTCCCATAGACTTTAACGGTGTTCGCATGTTCGAACGAACTTTTTTCCTGTTTGCATGTTCTGGTGCGAACCGAACAGGGTGGTGTTCGGCTCATCCCTAGTAAGCACTAATCCTGCCCAGGGACTTGGACATTTAAAATTTTAGGGTTTACACTGCACAGGTACATATGCTTAGAAAACTGTTGCTTTGTTTATGTGGATGCAAATGGACTTCGATCTTTGGCCTGTAGTTGGAGATTTGATGCACATAGCCAAGGGCTAACACAGTTGCGAATAGTATTATGTGTTCCTTCTTATCAGGTGCAATCTCTTTAGACATACATGAAGAGATAGATTGAAAGATACTGGTGGGCGTGTACTTCTATTGGGCGTGTCAGTGTGCTAACAATACAACCTCTCTTATATAAAGGCCTGCAGTAGGGGGTTTTTGTTTGGCCTGAGAAGGTCAGGTTTTTTGCTGTGATTTGTGGGGGAGAAGGAATGATATTGTGCCTATTGACAAATGCCCAACTAGGGATATTTGCTGAAATTCTTGTGCATTTTTTAAATCAAAAGTGGGTTTATGTGGCCATGCTGTCAATGTTGTGTGTGTATTGTTCCTGTCTGATCATGCAAACATCATTTGGAAGCATCTGCTAACCTTCTACCCTTTCTGATCTCGTTGTTTAATCGTGTACACCGAAATGCAGCTTCCAGCAGAACATGGTCACCAATGTATGTATGTGTGGATTGTGGGCTGGTGGTGGGTGTTTTGAATAAGTCTTTTTTAATATTATGTTGGAATGCTTTGTAAGAATGACTGTTAAGTATGTTTCTATAATCTTGCAGATAAAAGTGTGACGTGTTGCCCGTTATACACTGAAATTAAAGCTGTGTCCACTCTAAGGTTTTATCAAATTTTAGATTGTTAGCTCCTATGAGCAGGGCCCTTAAAATCCCATCGCTAAATGTAGCACCATATATTCTGTCCAAATTTTTTTGAAGCTAGTAAATGAATGTACATTTTTTTTTCTGCTGGTAAAATAAAAGTACATTATTGAGCTTTGTTGTGGTGTTTTTTTTTCTTCTACTTTTCTTTCTCTTTAGTTTTTGTGGGTGGTGGTTTTGGGAAAGTGCAATATCTCATATCTTATTTCAATATGTATTTGTGCACCAAAAAACAAATGTCTTCGCCCTGGTTTACATTGATGCTACTTTGAAATCGCGCTACTTGACTTGAAGTAGCACGATTTCAAAGTAGCAAGGTCAGCGTGATTTCAAGTGCTACTTAATAGACATCTGTGTGGCTTCATACACAGATGTCTATTGAAGTCGCACCTGGAATTGGCAAAAGTAGTGCAGGAACTACTTTAGCAAATTTCGGCACTACAAAATCGGTGTTGCATCGATTGGAACAGTTCTGCCAATAGTCATGCGATTTGATCTCTCATATCGCATGACAAATTGCTCCAATGTAAACCTGGGCTTCTGCACACCTGCAAGTAAATGATAAAGGTGGAATCTTTATATATAACAGCTGTGGAGCATTGCAGGTAATGAATTCAACTGGTGGATAGGCAGTGTTGTATGTGTCAGCTTTAGTTCACATTGGTGCGATTTGACATGTCAAAGCAGTGGCAATTGCACCGTTTTAATTGGTGCGACTTTGAGGTGCAATTTGTATTGATATCCGTGCAGAAACCTGCACAGATGTCTCTGAAATTCCCCCTGCAGTCGGGACTGACATGTGGGAATGAAATTGTGTGATTTCAGCTGAACGATTTCCTCCCTCAGTGTGAACCAGGGCTCAAACTGGGCCTTTCGTTTTTGTCATTCACCTGCTGCTAACCCAGGGACACCATTTCTTATCGAACGCCTTTAAATATCATAAGTAGAAATACAAATTTGTATATCTGCAAATAAACAAAAATAATAAAATTCTAATCGTGGTTGCAATCAAATATTCGCAGCAACGATCAAAAGAGTGTGGTTTCGCCTTCTGACCCAGAAATAAGTCATTGTAATCACCCAGAAGTTCCTGTGCTGGTCAGGATCTCCATCTAGGTGGATATGGGAGGTCCCTCTTTAGCAAAGAGGAGGTGCTGCTCATTTTCCAGATACGGGTATGATATGTACTTGTGCTTAATCAATGTGGGGTGGATGTGGTAGTTAGATTTGGTGTGGGTGGGGTTCATTGATTTGTTTGGCATCCCCACACATTTGCTTCTGGCCCATGTGCACACATCACTTCCTGCATGTGTTCTGCTGATGTAAATGCAAGTATAAATAAGAGCTCCTTTCTATTAATATATACATGAATTGTTTCACAGTTGGGCGACTTTGGACCTCTGAATTGCTTGACAAGTTGTACCCCATGATTCTCAATGATAACTATTGATGGGCCGAACACCCCCCTGTTCGGTTCGCAGCAGAACATGCGAACAGACAAAAAATTAGTTTGAACACGCGAACACCTTTAAAGTCTATGGGACACGAACATGAATAATCAAAAGTGCTAATTTTAAAGGTTAATATGCAAGTTATTGTCATAAAAAGTGTTTGGGGACCCGGGTCCTGCCCCAGGGGACATGTATCAATGCAAAAAAGTTTCAAAAACAGCCGTTTTTTCGGGAGCAGTGATTTTAATAATGCTTAAAGTGAAACAATAAAATTGTAATATTCCTTTAAATTTCGTACCTGGGGGGTGTCTATAGTAAGCCTGTAAAGTGGCGCATGTTTCCCATATTTAGAACAGTCTGACACCAAAATTACATTTCTAAAGGAAGAAAAAAGTCATCTAAAAGTGCTAGTGCTCTGCCGAGAAAGTTCCCCCCAGCGGATAAGGACTCCCCTGTACTGCGCAGGTGCAGCGCTTGCGCAGTACGAGCCGCCGAAAATAGTCGAAGTTGAACACCTGTGAGTCAGCTGTACACGGCGCCTGTAACAGGGCCCATCGCGGGCTCGCTGCGCTTGCCACACTTCGGGCACAGCCTCGCTTCGCTCAGCATATTTTTATTCTATTTCTATGTCCACTTGGATGGTGGGGTTGAACCTGGAATCAGGGCAGAATGTAGTGCTCAGGTGCCGTGTAGAGCTGACGATCAGCTGTTCAACTTCAGGGACTTTCAGTGGCTCCGTAGTCATTCATACTGCGCAAGTGCAGCGCATGCGCAGTACAGGGGGGTCCTTATCCTCGGGGGGAACTTTCTTGGCAAGACACCGGCTATTAATGAATTGTTGGTCCCGACAATACACATAAAAGTTCATTGTTAAAAACAGCCTGGGATTCCCCCACAGTCCATTACCAGGCCCTTTGGGTCTGGTATGAATATTAAGGGGAACCCCAAACCAAAATTTAAAAAAAAATGCGTGGGGGTCTCCCCAAATTCCATACCAGGCCCTTCAAGAACATAGTGGTTTTAGAACCGTGGTATTACATTATATAGTTGCATTTAAGGATTCATGCTATATTTTTGTATTTTGTTTCTGGATATTCGCTTTCATTATATTTGCCTGTCAGTTTGCAGGTCTATGTGGAGGACTCTGGCACCCGGGCATGGGCTAAGAAGTTGGGTAGCTATATATCTGTATCTACCCACAGGGGATATAACAACCCAGCTGTTTCACGAATGGTGTGTTAATAGGCTGTGGGTTGCTGTTTGTATAAACTTGTTTTAAAACAGTTTGAATGGATGCAGTCTAAAATACCCAGGGAACTTACCAAGGACTTACACAGGTTAAGAGAAAACCTTTTAGGAATCCACTGTGAATATTCAAACAGGCTTTAATTATATAAACTGTTGAAGCCGATGGGTTTTTGCTTGCACTGAATATCCCGTCAAAAAATAAAAATTGTTCTGGCATGGACACTAAATACTGTGTGGGATAAAGAACACTGAATATTGAAATAAACCCATTAGTGAGGTTGACACCGTTTTTTGAATAGTGAATTCAGAACTGACGCTGACATTATATATTGTGACGGACAACTGAACATCAAAACTATATTATAACTGAGTGTGGTACGGAGCTCTCTATATAGCAGACTGGATGGACAGTATGCTAAGTGCTGAATACTAAATTGAGATTATTTCAGACTACCGTGTTGAGTACTGAACATTGGAAACTGAACAGGACAGGGTTAAGGAATATTAAGTTGTGTGTGGATGTTGGAATACTCCATTGAATAATGTACGGTTATAATTACTGTGTAGAGCCCTGTACACTGAATAATGTATACTGAAAGCTGAAGATTGAATTCTGAACAGTCATTGCTTATTAACATTGTACAGTGCTGAGTAGTGATCACTAAAAATAGAAAAAAATATATATCAATACTGTATACAGCACTGAATATGGAATTATATTGAAAGTATCACTGAACGGGTATCACTGAAAAAAAAACCAGCCTGATTTCAGAATAGTACAAAATATTTTACAGGTGCTCCAGCCCAAAAAACTTGGTCAAGGTATATTACAATATACAAAAACATATTTGGGGGCACACCCTACAGTGCGTTTAAATTCAAGATGGTGCTGCTATAAGACCTACAAACAGTACAAAATATTTTACAGCACACACATTACTGCGACAAAGTACCCCGAATTAGTGGGTCCTACTCTAGTAATAGAATGGAAGATCCTTTGTCTCAACCATGGGAGCTGAACTCCTCTATGTGGGAGAACTGAAGAGGATACATCCTATGCACTGGTGGCCACTAAATAAAAGGTAATGAGGAGAGGGAGGGGTGCTCCAGCCCAAAAAACCTGGTCAAGGTCTATTACAATATACAAAAACATATTTGGGGGGCACACCCTACAATGCGTTTAAATTCAAGATGGTGCTGCTATAAGACCTACAAACAGTACAAAATATTTTACGGCGCACCCATACAAGAATGAAATTTCCTGCAGGGCTAGTTAAAAACACCTGAACATATTCAAAAAATACGGGGTTTGGTCACACTATATGGTCATATAGTGCTAAGCCCACTTACTGCGACAAAGTACCCCGAATTAGTGGGTCCTACTCTAGTAATAGAATGGAAGATCTTTTGTCTCAACCATGGGAGCTGAACGCCTCTATGTGGGAGAACTGAAGAGGATACATCCTATGCACTGGTGGCCACTAAATAAGAAGTCATGAGGAGGGGGAGGGGTGCTCCAGCCCAAAAAACTTGGTCAAGGTATATTACAATATACAAAAACATATTTGGGGGCACACACTACAATGCGTTTAAATTCAAGATGGTGCTGCTATAAGACCTACACACAGTACAAAATATTTTACAGGGCACACATTACCGCGACAAAGTACCCCAAATTAGTGGGTCCTACTCTAGTAATAGAATGGAAGATCCTTTGTCTCAACCATGGGAGCTGAACTCCTCTATGTGGGAGAATTGAAGAGGATACATCCTATGCACTGGACAATGTACAAAATATTTTACAGCACACACATTCAAGAATGACATTTCCTGCAAGGCTAGTTAAAAACACCTGAACATATTCAAAAAATACGGGGGTAGAACCAACAGGCAAGTCTGGAGATACTGAGGGGCAGGTCAAGTTGGGGAAGGGTGGAGCAGAGCAGAGTGGGAGGAGGGGGAGGAGAGAGGAGGCAAAAGGAAAGGGAAAGATAGAGTTGCGCTTAGAATTTGACTTAAACTAAGAGGAGAAGGTGAAAGTATTAATTCGAAAGATGTCAAGCAAAAGTGGGAAGAAGGAGGAAAAAAAAAGATGAAAGGAAAATGCACGTGGGGGAAGAACAATTCCAGAAAAGTGTTGGGAGTATAAATAAAATACAAATGCTGGATATCCTTAAAAAAGGTGTCGGAGAGGATATGACAAACCTGATGCCTGAAACCCGCAGTATGTCCAGGTTGGGACACAGGGATGAAAAAGACTTGATCTCAAAGGATAATATACAGGAGGACCTTAATAAAACGCAGCCCCGAGGGTCCCCCAGGTAAGCTGGGGCATGGAGGGAAGATGTATATCGGATATGACACCAGACATTACTCCCAATGAGGAGCAGATCCAAGAGCAACAAGAAAGAATGGAGGAATGCGACCAACAGGGTATAGGAGGGAATAAATCAGCTGGAAGCTTAAATCAATACGGCAGCAATGTGGGTAAAATTACAATAAAGGAACCAACATTGAGTGATGTTTTTTCTGCTATACAGGCATGCAATAATTCTTTATTATCTGTAACAAATCAAATTTTAGATTTAAAAAAGGATATTACGCTTATAAGACAAGGAAAATAAAAAAATCTGTGAACGCACAACGGACCTGGAAAATAGGGTCAGTACAACAGAATCTTGCCTTTTTTAAATAGGGAACTTCAACAAAGTTCAAGTAAAGGATCAAGCCCAGAGATTGGAAAATTTGGAAAATAGGCAAAGACGTAACAACGTCCGTATCTTGGGCTTTCCCGAACATGAAGAAGGTCAATCAACGAACCTTTTTTTTGAAAAATGGTTAATGGATACATTGGGCATGGAGGGTTTTCCAAAGCTTAATACAATTGAAAGGGCCCATCGCATTCCCAGCCGCCCAATTCCCTCCTCAAGCAAATCCAGAACAGTGATTATTAAGATGTTAAATTACAGAGATAGAGATTTAATTCTTTCCAAAGCACGTCAAATAGGAAATATTGAATATAAGGGTAATAAAATCTTCTTCCCAGATTTTTCGATGGAAGTACAGAAGAAACGAACAAAATTTAAAGAGATAAAGCGCAGTTTGCGATTAAAACAGATAACATATTCAATGTTATTTCCAGCTAAGTTGAGAATTATGGATGGAGAAAATTTTTTTTTCTTTGAAGATTCTGAAGCGGTTATCGCTTGGTTGGATGAAAGACATACAAAGGAGAACAAAAAGACTTGAAAGACCTGAATGTTAATCAACTTGTTGAACTTTCTCGAATACTTTTTTTTTCTCTCCTCTCTCTCTCTCTCTCTCTCTCTCTCTCTCTCTCTCCTTCCCACCTTTGGAAACATATATGTGAATAGTGGAACGGTGGACAATTTTTTCCTTTCTTTTTCATTTCTTTTTTTCGTTTAGGCACAAACATAAAACTTGTAACTGTTTTAGGGCCACTAGATAGTCCCCTTGTATGAGTCCCGGGTGGACTGTAGTAAGTAGTTGGGGTCACTATAAACCAGGATGGGTGGTGGGTATTTCCAGGAATGTTTGGGTGCTTAAGAGGGGTAGGATTAGATTTGGGGGGGGGTTACTTTTTTTTTTCTTTCTTTATTTATTTCTCCTTTTTTTTTTCTTTTTTTTTTTTTTTTGGCCCCATGCTCTCTCTCTCTCTCTCTCTCTCTCTCTACTAATTTTTTCTTTTTTTTTTAGGCCTATGGATATCTTGTTTGGTCTGCTGGAGTTCTAGTTCAATACCTTTGGGTGAACTGAAATAATGAATTGGAAAATAACGGTGTTGTCATGGAATGTGAGGGGGCTGGGAGACAAGAGGAAGAGACAGGCAGTTTTTGAGTCAATTGAGTTCTACAAACCCGAAATAATATTTTTGCAGAAGACCCATCTTGAGCAAGAGGACACGATGCTTTTTGAAATTTCAAGATTTCTGTATCAATTCCATGTTGTATATACTACTTACTCACGAGGTGTTCGTATCCTGATCTCTCGCTCGGTACGGTTCCCATGCAAAGAGGGTTTTCTAGACCCAGAAGGTCGGTACATTTTGCTACGGTGTTTATTAAATGACAAAAACTTTTTGTTGGTGAATACCTATATCCCCCCCCTTATAATGATGAAGTGTTGAAATACGTTTTGGGCAAAATGGCACAATGGCCGAACTTACCAACCCTAGTAATGGGAGATTTTAATAACATAATGAATGAGGAGGAAGATAGGTATAGCACCAAAAAAGGTAAACAAAAAATGAAGAGAACAAGGTTTGCCGGACAACTGCAAGAGATGGGGTTAATAGATTTGTGGAGAATTAGATACCCATTAAGAAGAGAATACTCATGCTGATCGAGCACATATGGCTCTTTGTCAAGAATAGATCTGGTTCTGGGAAATGATAACTTTCTCCCTTGGGAAGAGGCAATTCAATACGGTCCTAGGGGGCTTTCAGATCATTCCCCACTTATAATGAGCATACAGTTTGAGGGACAGACACTCTCTCTTCCTTGGAAAATAAATCCACAATGGCTATTATTAATGACAGAGGAATATAAGTTAGATCTACAGCTGATTGAATTAAAAAAAAAAAAAAAACTCAACATCTTTATTAGTTGTTTGGGATACTATGAAGGCATTTATGTGGGGAATAATGATTAAAGAAATTAATAAAATTAAGAGTTCATCTAGGAGGCGAGAGGAGGAAGTAATGCAAAAGGTAACTCAAACAGAGCAGGATTACAGTGGGGACGGAAAGTATTTAGACCCCCTTAAATTTTTTACTCTTTGTTATATTGCAGCCATTTGCTAAAATCATTTAAGTTCATTTTTTTCCTCATTAATGTACACACAGCACCCCATATTGGCAGAAAAACACAGAATAATTGACATTTTTGCAGATTTATTAAAAAAGTAAAACTGAAATATCACATGGTCCTAAGTATTCAGACCCTTTGCTGTGACACTCATATATTTAACTCAGGTGCTGTCCATATCTTCTGATCATCCTTGACATGGTTCTGCACCTTCATTTGAGTCCAGCTGTGTTTGATTATACTGATTGGACTTGATTAGGAAAGCCACACACCTGTCTATATAAGACCTTACAGCTCACAGTGCATGTCAGCACAAATGAGAATCATGAGGTCAAAGGAACTGCCTGAAGAGCTCAGAGACAGAATTGTGGCAAGGCACAGATCTGGCCAAGGTTCCGAAAAAAATTCTGCTGCACTTAAGGTTCCTAAGAGCACAGTGGCCTCCATAATCCTTAAATGGAAGATGTTTGGGATGACCAGAACCCTTCCTAGAGCTGGCTGTCTGGCCAAACTGAGCTATCGGGGGAGAAGAGCCTTGGTGAGAGAGGTAAAAAAGAACCCAAAGATCACTGTGGCTTAGCTCCAGAGATGCAGTCGGGAGATGGGAGAAAGTTGTAGAAAGTCAACCATCACTGCAGCCCTCCACCAGTCGGGGCTTTATGGCAGAGTGGCCCGACGGAAGCCTCTACTCAGTGCAAGACACATGGAAACCCGCATGGAGTTTGCTAAAAAACACCTGAAGGACCCCAAGATGGTATAGAAATAAGATGCTCTGGTCTGATGAGACCAAGATAGAACTTTTTGGCCTTAATTGTAAGCGGTATGTGTGGAGAAAACCAGGCACTGCTCATCACAGTCCCAACAGGGAAGCATGGCGGTGGCAGCATCATGCTGTGAGGGTGTTTTTCAGCTGCAGGGACAGGACAACTGGTTGCAATCGAGGAAAAGATGAATGCGGCCAGGTACAGGGATATCCTGGACGAAAACTTTCTCCAGAGTGCTCAGGACCTCAGACTGGGCCGAAGGTTTACCTTCCAACAAGTCAATAACCCTAAGCACACAGCTAAAATAATGAAGGAGTGGCTTCACAACAACTCCGTGACTGTTCTTGAATGGCCCAGCCAAAGCCCTGACTTAAACCCAATTGAGCATCTCTGGAGAGACCTAAAAATGGCTGTCCACCAACGTTTACCATCCAACCTGACAGAACTGGAGAGGATCTGCATGGAGGAATGGCAGAGGATCCCCAAATCCAGGTGGGAAAAACTTGTTGCTTCTTTTCCAAAAAGACTCATGGCTGTATTAGATCAAAAGGGTGCTTCTACTAAATACTGAGTAAAGGGTCTGAATACTTAGGACCATGTGATATTTCAGTTTTTCTTTTTTAATAAATCTGCAAAAATGTCAACAATTCTGTGTTTTTCTGTCAATATGGTGCTGTGTGTACAATAATGAGGAAAAAAATGAACTTAAATGATTTTAGCAAATAGCTGCAATATAACAAAGAGTGAAAAATTTAAGGGGGTCTGAATACTTTCCTCCCCCACTGTATATTATGGATCCCATAGAAGAAAGGCGGTCAGTATGGCAGGAGGCCCAGGAAACTTATAAAACTTTAGCCTTAACTAAAGCAGAAAAACGCAGATTTTTTCAAACAGGGGAACAGGTGGGTTGTATGTTGGCGGTGATAGCTCGGGCAGAAGAGGGCCAGATAACTATTGCAGTGGTCAAAGACCCGGAAGGAGTTGTGATGCATGATACGGGTAGTATAAAGCGCTGCGTAAACTGTCGGCGCTATATAAATCCTGTATAATAATAATAAAGTATCCAGTAGATATTTGTTGACTTCTATACCTCACTTTATGAGTCAAAGGTGCCGAAGTCAATGAACCAAGCCAAACAATTTTTGGATAAATTGGTTCTCCCAAAACTTACAACGGAGGATAGAGATTCTCTCGATAGTCCTATATCCCTGGAAGAGCTAAGACTTGCAGTTACACAAACCCATAATAATAAAGCACCAGGGATGGACGGACTACCGACAGAGATATATAAAAAATGTGATAAGATTCTGCTACCAGAACTTTTAGAGGTATTAAACGACGTGTTCAAAAAACAAAAACTTCCAGAATCAATGCAGGAAACGATAATAATAGTGATTCCGAAACAGGGAAAGGACACAATGTTACCTGAGTCTTATCACCCTACATCTCTCCTCACCTCAGACGTCAAGATTCTGGTTAGGGTTCTTGCAAACAGGTTATCAAATTACATTAACAGTTTGATACATGAGGATCAAACGGGTTTTATTCCAAAGAGAGCTGCATCAACAAACATTCGCAGGTTATTCTTGAACTTGCAATTACCTATGGAAAATATGGGATCTAGAGCAAAATGGTGCTTAGACGCCCAAAAAGCCTTTGATATGGTGGAGTGGGAATACCTATGGGCTGTATTGGAAGCATTTGGTATAGGCTCGGGATTTCTAAAATGGGTCAAAATATTATATAGGGACCCTAAAGTAAGGGTAAGAATTAATAATACACTATACAGTCCGTTTACTCTATCAAGAGGGACAAGGCAGGGCTGCCCCCTGTCCCCATTATTGTTCACTATAGCAGTGGAGCCTCTTGCCCTTGCCATTTGACAATCAACAGAAATAATAGGATTCCGTCGGCCAGGAAGAGAGGATAAAATAGCCTTTTATGCAGATGACGCTCTTATTTTCCTGGGGGGACACCTCAAACTCATTAACGGAACTTATGAGCCTTGTCTCCATATTTGGGCTATTTTCAGGTTTCCAGATTAATTGGGATAAATCCATATTATAACCCCTAGATGAGTTAAAAGCCCCTCTATTAAATCAAGCCTCCAAAATTCAGATTAAGGATACAGTGAAATGTCTGGGGATAGAGATCTCTCGGGATGTAAAAGACTATATTAACTTGAACTTGAAACCTCTATTAAAAAAATTTAAGGATAAGAGCCGTAGCTGGTGTAAGTTACCCCTGATGGTGATAGGTAGACCAAACCTTATCAAAAGGCATCTTTAAACCTCTTCTAAAGAAACCCAACCTCGACCCTAAAGACCTCAACTTCTGCAGACCGATAACAAGTCTTAACACCATCTCCAAGGTCATCGAGAAAGCAGTTGTAAAACAGCTACAACTCCACCTGGACACACACAAACTCTTGAACCCCCTGCAATCAGGCTTCTGCCCAGGTCACGGCACAAAAACGGCACTTCTCAAAGTATGGGCCAACGCCCTTGAAGCTGCAGATGATGGAGAATCTAGTCTCCTGGTACTGTTGGACCTCAGTGCAGCGTTTGATACAGTGGACCACAACACCCTACTCATCTGCCTCACAGAAGTAGAAGGAGTCACAAATTCAGAGCTACAATGGTTCGCATCCTTCTTGGAAAATCGCTCTCAGACAGTGAAACTAGGAGCCTTTACCTCTGAAACCCACACAATATCGTATGGAGTCCCTCAAGGGTCACCTTTATCACCAGTGCTCTTCAACATCTACATCCGTCCTCTCCTCAAAATCATCAGAAAATCGGACTTCTGCTACCACTCATACGCTGACAACACGCAACTCTACTTTCCATCACTGGACAAAAAGACCATTATTAGCAACTAGAAAAATGCCTCACATTGATAGACGACTGGATGACCACTAGCTACCTCAAACTTAACGGATCCAAAACAGAGCTTCTTCAACTACATGCAAACCAAAATACAAAAAACAAGAACCCTTGGATACCGCTCACCGTCTTTGGACAAACCATCGCCCCAAGCACCAAAGCTAAAAGTCTTGGAGTCATTTTTGACTCAGGAATGTCATTGGATGCACAAATTGGATCAATAGTCAGCGGATCTCACCATCTTCTTCACCTACTATGCAGACTCATCCCCTTCATTCCAAAAGAGGACAAAGCGGCAGTAGTTGGAACTATCATTAATTCCCGACTCGACTATGCAAACTCCCTCTACACCGGACTACCTAAATACCGGATTGCACGCCTACAACTCATCCAAAACACCGCAGCAAGACTGATAACAGGAAAAAAACCTTGGGAATCCATTTTCCCATCCCTGAGGAGCCTACATTGGCTAACCGTAAAGGATCGGATCACATTCAAGACCCTCTGCCTCACCTGCAAATGCCTACATGGAAACACGCCTCAATACCTATGTTAGAAAATAAAATGCTACATACCTAATCGCAGTCTTCAATCAACTGACCAAAACTTCCTATACGTTCCCAAATCCTGTTACATATCAAAGGGAGAACGAAGATTCGAAGTCCAAGGACCACGGCTATGGAACACTCTACCGACCAACATCCGCATGGAAGAAAACCATCAGGCCTTCAGGAGAAAACTCAAGACCTTCCTCTTCTAACAAGCTGGACCCACAGGACGGAACAAGTGCCTTGAGGCGATTCAGTTTGCATTTGCAGCGCTATACAAGTCATTCATTCATTCATTCATTCAAAATGATTTGGACCCCGCAACTACTTTATGTGTTTAATAATTCACCTACATGGATTACAGTACCTTGGTTTAGAAAAATCGAATCTCTATTCAGAGAGCTGATTTGGAGGAAAAAGCAACCACGTATAAAGTTAACAACATTAATGCTAACCAAAGAAGAAGGTGGATTGGCGACCCCCCATCCCAAAAATTATTTTCTAGCCTGTCAATTACAACATTTCTATGGTTGGACAACAGTATCAGACTCTGATCCTATACAGAGGCTGTTACTATCAGTTTATGAAGACTACCCATTAATTTCCCTACTAGAGTCAATAAATCAATAGTCTGATAAAGGATTTTTTTACGGGAATATTATTTGACAAGGTATGGAAGGAAATGAGGAGAATTACTGGAATAAAGGGATATACATCATATACTCCAGTAGTAACTGTTAAAACTGGAAGGGTCTGAAATTTGGAGGCAGAAGGGACTAAGGTACATGATACAGTTATTTCAGGAAGATGAGATGAAAACCCTCAGTGAATTAAGAAATGAATATAATATCTCAAACCAAAGATGTTTTCAATTTTTACAGCTCAGGCATGCATTAAAAGCACAGGGTCGATCGTATGAATTGAAGTTTAATAAATCAGTGGTAATAACCTTGCCCGATAAGATGGAAAGAAAAAAGGGCTTGATATCACAATTATATGATATATTGTATGAGCAAACTAAAGGTGCTGTGGATTTACCTGCAAGATCAGCATGGGCTGGCGATATAGGGCCACTTTTTGATGAACAGCACTGGCACTGTCGGCAATACCTCTGGCTTCTCTATCTCTAACTCAAAATTTAACACAACTATTCATCCTACATAGGGTACATTATACACCCGAAAAATTATTTAAATGGAAATGGAGGGATACAGACCAATGTCCTATATGTAAAGGGAGGGCAGCCAACCTAATACACATATTGAGACAATAATGTATTTGAGATTAAGATGTCTATTGAACCGGGGGGGATGTCTCCTGGGTATCATGGACGAAATAAGAACTCCGGGGGAATACATGGTATCAATAAATAGAAGTTTATTTCAGGCTCGTAAGCTTATAGCACAAAAATGGTTGTCACCAAATGCACCTACAGTAGCTGAATGGAAAATGCAAGTAAGGGAAACCATAATTAAGGAAAAATATACCTTTTTACATAGAGGCAGTCTAGGGAAATTTGAAAAAATATGGAGAAGATGGTTTGATATTCTGGATGTTTGATGAGAGGGGACCAGATAGATGTGGGAGCGATGGGGAGAGAGGGGGGGACATGGGGGCCAGGAGTGGGGATTTTTTTTTGTGTGTGTTTTTGTGTTTTTTTTTTTTTTGTTTTATTATACCCTCTCTATACGTGCTGGGTTGTATGTTGTTATCGTTGTTTATGATGTTTGTATATAAAAGAAATAACAAAATTATTTGATTTAAAAAAAAAGAAAGGATGATGTATGCCAACATCTTCTTCCAGGGGGTCGGTGATGAGCTGTTACAATGAGGATTCCGGAAAAGAAGCATTTTGTCCTCAAAAAGGCAGCATAGATCATGAGAAAAAACAAAAAAGCATAGTGCAGATAAATCCAGAATAAAAATCTATTCAAATAAGATAGATAAAAAACGTACATATATTACATCAGATGTGTACATGGCGTGGTCACGAAGATCAATAAAAAGCGCGGTATGTGAAGCCAAGCGGGCTATGTACCCGACATGTTTCATACAAAAGGTACTTCTACTGGGGCATAAACCTGCTGTTTCATACCACACCGATATTTAGTATTCGTATAATACAATTAAAATTATCCTAAACCACATCAGCTGGTATCTGTACACCCCCTCAGGTTATTCATCCAATCGAGAGTCGTAGACCTCTGCCATACATTATTCATATCATTACGCCACTCCCATAGGGTCAATCCAGCCAATCAGGAGCATGGAACGTACTCTCCACGTCATCATGTTGCAGCCAAATGACATCATCACGCATTGCTGATACAAGTGCTTGCGCTCCGAGCCTCGTATTGACTCAGTATCCCGGAAGTCACATACAGGGTGGTATGGCAACCAAATGCTCAGCGTTGTAGTAACGTCCATACTGTTGACACACGTATAGTATCATGTGACTGCTAAAGTCATCAATGTCTGAGTCTGCTACAGAGTATACTCGGTGCAGACATAGACCTTTCTATGGATATTGGCAAGGCATGCAATATATATCTCGCGGTCAGAAAATACAGAGTCGCACTGTTAGCCAGAACTAGGCAACAGTGACAAACAGCTGATAGTAAAGAAACATAGATGTATTACAATATTATTACAAGACACCATAGTTTTGATGATACATGTCCCGGGGTGTATGAATGAGGGTAAATATCCTCACAGCAACATGAGATCCAGTATATCTATGAAATGAATATTCTGCCATTAAAAAATAGTGATATTAGTACTTTAAAAGCAGCCTCAAAGGATCACGTTCAGTAAATAAGTGTGGGCCAGTGAGGTCTAATGTATGCAGCATCATGCATTAGATCAAATGCACTAATACTAAGACACCCAGTGTCATGTATCATCACAAGCTGTCATACAGAAAAATCACCATCAATAAAAATTGTGAAAAATATACACATCTCCCTACAATTAAACAAAAATAAATATACAAGAAGAACACCAATAGCTCAAGCCTTATTAATAAAGGCATTGATATCCCAATCGATGGTCAACCCATGTGGGGAATAACTTTTAAGCTGGTATATCCAGAATGTCTCTAGTTTAGAGGCACCCCTGATACGTGACTCCCCCCTCCAATGTGGGATAAATTTATCGATCACCTGGAATTTGGTACCGAGGGGGTTTTTATTGTAAAAATGCAAGTAGTGTCTGGGTACACTGTGGTTAGTGCGACCTTGTTTAATACAAGCAATATACTCGTTTATCCTAACGGAGAACGTTCTAATCGTTCATCCCACAAACTGCTTTCTACATGGACATGTGATGAGGTAAACAATAAAGCGAGTGGCACATGTAGTGAAATACTTCATCTGGTAAACAGCAGACATGGTCGTAGATTCAAAACTTTCAGTTTTCCTACGTCCACACACATTATGTATGCAAACATTACATTTCCGACATGGGTAATATCCTTTATGAATGTAAAAAAAAAGTTGGTCTTATGGGGGGATTGATCACATTAGGGGCGATCTGATTCCTTAGAGACGAAGCTCCACTATAAATGACCCCAGCTCTATCAGGGAGGACAGGGCCCAATAGAGGGTAATTTTACAGTATTTTCCAGTGGCGATTAAAGATGCTTTTGACCTGTTTGTACTGCACAGAGAATTGAGTTGTAAAAGACCATTTGAATTCCGCATCAGACGTGTGCTTAGGTTGTTCAGTAGTAAGCGTAAATCGATCTAACAAAGACTTTATTAATCCCTTCTCAATGGTTGTCGGGAGATACCCCTTCTCTACAAATCTCAATTTGAGAGTTTCTGCTTGTTAGTGGAAATCAGAAAGATCTGTGCAATTTCTTCTAATACGTAGTAGCTGACTACGTGGTACAGATTTTAACCAAGAACTGTAATGACAGCTGTCGATCGGAATATACCTCTTACCTTTTGGTAACTGGCCGATGATCTGCAACGGAAATCTCCAAGTCGAAAAAGTGGATGGTAGTGGAACTGACGTCATAAGGCAACACAATACCCCTCCCATTGTCATTAAGAGTAGCCATGAAATCGTGCAAAGATTCCTCGTCAACCTTCCATAGAAGGATGTTGTCTATGTACCTGGCCCATGAAGTCAGCTCAGGTCGCTGTAGGGCATAGACGACATCCTCCTCCCACAAGGCCATAAAAAGGTTTGCGAGGCTGGGGGCAATCTTGGCCCCCATCGCAACACCCTTTCACTGCAAAAAGAACTGGTTGTTATACCAGAAATAATTGCATTGTGTGGCAAAACAGAGTAATTCCATAATGAAGTTTTGTTGTACGGCAGGAATCCGATTACTACTGGACAGAAAATGTTCAACTGCAACCAAACCCAGCCTGTGCAGTATGCAAGTGTAGAGTGGTTGTACCAGTGGTTGTAGGTGAAAGTTGATATAACGACCTATGCGTGACATCACCGAGTCTATTCCGCTAACAATGGGTCTGCCAGGAGGCAGTGTGGTGCTTTTGTGGACTTTAGGAATATAGTACAAAATAGGTATGCAAGGGGCTACATGTATTAAGTAATCCTTTATTAACCAATTCCACTACGGCATTCTTAAAATCCCTAGTGGGATCATTAGGTAATGGTATATAGGTGTTAGTATCATCCAAAATCTGACACATTTCAGTGGGGTAGTCATTCTTATCTAAGACGACTAAATCTCCCCCTTTGTCCACGGGGCGGATAATTAGATCTTTCCGCTCACTAATTCTAATGTCAGGATGGTCGTATACTCGCTTTTTCGGTAATGATTCTAGGTCTTTTAGGATCAAGTCCCTAAAAACCTTAATCGATGGGGCAGTAGCCTTTGGAGGGTTAAAAAGGAGGGGTTAGATAGGCCAGAATGAATGACTCTATCTTTTCCCATGGTAATAGCTCTTGGTTTTGAAGGATTAGCGATAAAGTGCCTCTGTACATTTAATCTACGGACGTATTTATGAACGTCTATAAAGGTCTCGAATTTGTTCAACTTTTTAGATGGAACAAATTTGAGTCCCTTATTAAAAATACGTAATTCAGCATCTGAATAGGTTACCATGCTAAGATTAAAAATTCCAATTGCATTTACGGTCTTTCTTTTTCCTGGCCCGCCTCCCCCATCGGGTGCCTCGTTTAGTTCTGCTCCTCGTTTGGGGCCGATGAGTTCCCTGGGAAAACCCCCATTATGGGGAAGGATGGGATATGTATGGTTGTAGGTGTAGGGTAATTTATTATACTGATCGTATTCTATTTCCATATACAAATAATGTGCATTATAACGAGAGGTACCCTCTTTAAGAGATGAAAATTGGTTATATGTTCTAACTGGAGTGCGTTGAGAGTAGTATTGTTCCTGATAGTAACCCCCATGATTGGTTGTTGACCATATGGTGATCTATCTTGCATAGTATATTCGGAGTGTCTATGGCCTTCATTTTTCCCATGTTGTGAACCCCTGCCTCTATTCTTCTCACCCCCTCCCCTACTATGATATGTGTAGGTGTCCCTAGAGGAGTGGTTGGGAGTGTGGTCATTCCCATTGTGTCCTCCATAGGCCTTAGGAGTATGAGAATATCCAGTCCTACCTGATGTCAGTATTTGGGTAGGGTATAGCGCAGGTCCAGGTATGCTGGTCATCACTGGTGGTAGTGATGTACCCATATACCCATATATTTTCATTTGACTGACATTGAAGCAGATGTTTGCCAAACGTGCAATCGCATACGTTTTGATGCTGTAATTTTAAAGAGTTTGACATCTTTTGGAACTTTGAAAACCTGCAAAAGGCAGTTCCCATATGTTTGAGGCCCATCAGGACAAAAGAGCGCCACCAGTGACGAGAATTTTTCCAAGTCACTACAAAGCCATGCAATAGCATTGAAAGGAATAGAATAAACATTGAACAAATTATCGTTCACATGCTTTAAATGTTGCTTAACATACCATCCAAAATGTTTATTTTTTTTGCCGATTAATATAGTTATGATATATGGACATACGTCCATTGTATACACCTATTGAGACAACTCACCTATGCGCATGCAAAGTTTGCGCTTACTTCATTCGGCAGAACACAACCAAGATGCAGGGTGAGGGACCGCCGGCTGTTAAGCTTAAAAACTGTTTTGTGCCTCAAAAATTAATGTTTCTCGGTTATTGCATATTAAATTTTAGATTATGTGACCTCAAAGCCCCACCCAATTTGCACCCCATGTTATTAAAATTTAAAACAAAGCTAGCATTATTGTGCTGCAAAAATTAATGTTTGTGCCGTTTGGTTTCAGAGATAATACTCATAATAGTTGATGAAGCCCTACCTACTTTGCACCCCATGCTATTAAATAAATAATTAAACAAAACAATTATACCATCTGTTTGTGCCACAAAAATGAGTGTTTCAGTCGGTTCGGTTTTTGAGATATTGGAATTCAAATTCAGATTATGTAACATCAAGCCCCGCCCACTTTGCACCCAATGTTATTAAAATTTAAAACGAAACATAGAATTTATTTCACTGCATCTGTGCTGCAAAAACAAACGTATGTGCTGGTTTGGTTTCAGAGATATTGCACATTATAATTGATAAAACCTCTTCCACTTTGCACCACATGTTATTACATTTTAAAAACAATTGCACCTATAAGGACCTGGACTTGAACCTGAGACCACAGCTGTGTCTGACAATGACTTCTCCAGCCAATATCTCACTTTTAACTCTCCTGCTGCTGTCTGTATCTTTGCTACTATTCGTTACCGACATTTGGCTTGCTCCTCAACTATGCTTCTGCCTAATCGCAACCTGCAACTACTTGTTACTGACCTTTGGCTTATTCTTCTGCTTGACCCCTATCTGCTACTGGACCCCTTCTTGCTTATCTCTTGGTAGCATGGTCCTGAAGACCGTGACCTGGTGCTAACACGCAGCAAAATCCATCTCCACCATCAGGAGCTCTGGTGAACATCAATTAGTACTTAGATTCCGCACCTCAAGTGAGCCTGTGACATCTGCCAGGGTGACTTGCCTGTGTTCCTATCCTGCTGGTTCCTGTGTGAGCTTACACTGCTATAGCAACTGGTCTTTGAGCCTGACCCCTTGCTTGTGACAACACCATTTGTTTGTGCTGCATTTGTGCTGATTTGTACCACAAAAACAAACTTTCTGTTAGGTTTTTGAGATATTGGACATTCAACGTTCACACTTTAAAGTGCATGTTACTTTCCTAAAAGGCTTAAAAAAAGTTAATACATTCTGTGATCTATGTTCTTTACAGATACAGTATACTCTATGTTACATGGGTGTGCTTCAGTTTGATTTGTTAGCTGAGAAAGAGGCTTTTTTTTTTCTTTAAAAAAAAAAAAAGATGTTTACATTTACATTTGATGCTGCTTTAATAATATTACATTTGTAACACTTCATAAATAATAAATGTACATTTGTTTTGAAAGCCTGTTTCATGAGACTATTCCTTTTTAAAAAAAAAACATATTATTGTATTATTATTATATAAAAACCTTAAAACATATATTAAATGCATTTGGAAAATAAGTTTTCCCAACTTAAAAAAATTGAGTAAATTACAAGAAAAAATAAGTTATTATCACTTAAAACTATGGTTCCAGACAAGTGAATGCACTGTAAAAAATATTGTGCTGGGTCTACTCAAAAAAATCCAGGTAACTATTTGCATCAGCTTTTTAAGTACTGTCAACTAAACTTATTTTTATCAGACTCATTAGACTTTTCATGTTTTCAACTTTGTTTTTTAAACCACTTCCCACCCGGCCACTGCACATATATGGCCGGGTGGGCGCTTCCTCCTTCTGAGCGGACGTTCAAGAACGTCCCTCAGAAGGAGGGGGATCGCACATGATGAAGGTGCAGCGGCGCAATTCTGATGCGCTTGTTTCACCCGGACACAGCGCATCTCTGATCAGCAGGAGGGCTCTGTGATTGGCCCTCCTGATCACATGATGACTGTGTCCAATCACAGCTGTCATGTGATGCAAATAGTGAGCCGGTTGCTAGGCGATCGGCTCTCCTCTCCTCACACGGAAGTTGTCAGTGAGGTGAGGAGAGCGGATTGCTGCAGCCGGCCGGTGATCACTGAGTATGAGCTGTTTTTTACAGCTTTTTACACACTGATCACTGGCCCAGTGTCCCCACACATGTCCCCACACAGTGTAAACACACAATGTCCCCTAAATAGTGTCCCCAAAACACTGTCCCCACACACATGTTCCCTTACATGTCCCCACACAGTAAAAACACCTGTCCCCCACATTTGTAAAAGTAAATTCATATGTCCCAATGATCATCTGCACACATATGTCTGTGATCATCTGCGCACATCTGTACATGATCATCTGCGTACATATGTCTGTGATCACACAAACCAATTATTATACACTTAACAGGATTTTTTTTTACCAAAGACATGTAGTAGAATACATTTTGGCTTAAATGTATGACAAAATTACATTTTATTGGATTTCTTTTAAAACAGAAAGTAGAAAATATTGTTTTTTTTTTTAAATTTCCTCTCTTTTTTTTTTGCTTATATCGCAAAAAATAAAAAACGAATTTGTGAATAAATACCACCAAAAGAAATCTCTATTTGTGTGAAAAAAATGATAAAAATTTCATTTGGGTACAGTGTTGAAGGAGAGGCATATTCAGAGGAGCCTGGAACCCCACTGGGGGGGACTCCAGAAGGGTGGATAGGGGCTGCTCTGTGCAAAACCATTGCACAGAGCAGGTAAATATGACATTTTTATTACTACTAAAAAAAAATTGAGCATATACAATCACTTTAAGGTCATTGTTAGGAATTTTTTTTGGCTCTGAATAGCTCCTGAATGTATTTTGTTAATATTTTTAATGTGCTATTGTTTGGGTTGAGTTTTGGGTTGTGGATTTTGTTGTTAGCTAAATTTTTTTAGGGCAAAATTGTGAAAAATTGTGTGAAACTAGCACTTATTTTTTTTTTTAAATAAACAGTATACCCTAGTTTTTTTTTCTTTTGTGTTTTACTGTCATATCTAGAGGTGAAGTTGGGTAAGCCACTACCATAAAGCAAATCCCAATGATTTTTCATCTAAAAGCTCACAGGTTCTCACAAGGAATAAGAAACAACCAATAACACAGTGCATAGCCTTTGCACTTGGTCAGCTGAGTCAGAAGAGCTAATAATTTGAAATTATGGAAACCAGACCCATTTTCTACCAAAAGGTGGGCTCACATAAGCTATATTGTCAGTGTGCATTGGAGCTGTTAGGAAGAGTTGGCAATTTTGTGTAGGGAAAGATAATGTTTATTCATTTATTTTTACATTGGCACGTCTCTTCCATGGTAATGTCCATCCTGCTATGTCCAGAACTGAACAATAGGGGAAATAGGGGTACAAACATGTCCCCCTTTCTTTCCTAAACCATACCTGGTCACATGCCCTCAACATGGGAGGTGTAACTTGCCTTGGCTTAAATTCAGCAGCAGGACCCCAATTTGGTTCATTACAACCTAAAAAATGTTTTTTTTTTTGTGTCGTTTTTGGCTGTGACACCTGATTTTTTGTTACCCAGTAGTACAACCCCTGGCAAAAATTATAGAATCACCAGTCCCTGAGGATGTTCCTTCAGTTGTTTATTGTTGTAGAAAAAAAGCAGATCACAGACATGGCCAAAAACTAAAGGCATTTCAAATGGCAACTTTCTGGCTTTAAGAAACACTAAAAGAAATCAAGAAAAATAATTGTGGTGGCCAGTAACAGTTAGATTTATAGAACAAGCACAGGGAATAAATTATGGAATCACTCAATTCTGAGGAAAAAATTATGGAATCATGAAAAACAAACAAACAAAATAACTCCAACACATCACTAGTACTTTGTTGCGCCACCTCTGGCTTTTATAACTGCTTGCAGTCTCTGAGGCATTGACTTAATGAGTGAGTACTCTTCATCAATCTGGCTCCAGCTTTCTCTGATTGCTGTTGCCAAATCATCTTTGCAGGTTGGAGCCTTGTCATGGACCATTTTCTTTAACTTCCACCACAGATTTTCAATTGGATTGGGATCCGGACTGTTTGCAGGCCATGACATTGACCTTATGTGTCTTTCTTCGAGGAATTTTTTCACAGTTTTTGCTCTATGGCAAGATGCATTATCATCTTGATTAATGATTTCATCATCCCCAAACATCCTTTCAATAGATGGGATAAGAAAAGTGTCCAAAATTTCAATGTAAACCTGTGCATTTATTGAAGATTTAATGACAGCCATCTCCCCAATGCCTTTACCTGACATGCAGCCCCATATTTACAGATGACACTAAGCTATGCAGTGGAATAACGTCCTTACAGGATGTCTCCAATTTACAAGCCAACCTCAATGCTCTGTCTAACTGGGCGACTATGTGGCAAATGAGGTTTAATGTTGATAAATGTAAAGTTTTGCACTTGGGGGCTAAGAATATGCATGCATCATACATACTAGGGGGAGTACAACTGGGGGAATCAATTGTGAAGAAGGATCTGGGGGTCATAAGCTCAACAATAACATGCAATGCCAAGCTGCAGTTTCCAAAGTGGGCAAAGCCCTTTCTTGTATTAGGAGAGGTATGGACTCCAGAGAGAGAGAGAGATATCATTTTGTCCCTGTGCAAATCATTAGTAAGACCTCATCTGGAATATGCAGTTCAGTTTTGGGCACCAGTTCTCAAAAAGGATATCGGGGAACTGGAGAAAGTGCAGAGAAGGGCAACCAAACTGATAAGAGGCATGGAGGAGATCAGCTATGAGGAAAGATTAGAGGAACTGAATTTATTCTCTCTTGAGAAGAGGAGATTAAGGGGGATATGATCACCATTTATAAATATATAAGGGGTCCATATAGTGACCTTGGTGTTGAGTTATTCACTTTACGGTCAACACTGAGGACAAGGGGGCACTCTTTATGTCTAGAGGAAAAGAGATTTCATCTCCAAATACGGAAAGTTTTCTTCACAGTAAGAGCTGTGAAAATGTGGAATAGACTCCATCCAGAGGTGGTTCTGGCCAGCTAGGTAGATTGCTTTAAGAAAGGCCTGGATTCTTTCCTAAATGTACATAATATAAGTGGGTACTAACATTTATAGGTAAAGTTGATCCAGGGAAAATCTGATTGCCTCTCTGGGATCAGGAAATAATTTTTTCCCCTTCTGCAGCAAATTGGATCCTGCTTTTCTGGGTTTTTTTGCCTTCCTCTTGATCAACTGTGGGTATAGGATTTGGTATATGGGATTGTATGATATGTTTTATTTAATTAATTTATTTTTTATGGTTGAACTGGCTGGACTTGTGTCTTTTTTCAACCTGACTAACTATGTAACTATGACCACTTCCAGGTGCTCCAGGTGAACTCACATGGACGTACCACTATTACCAGATTCAGTGCCTTGAAAAAGTATTTATACCCCTTGAAATTTTCCACTTTTTGTAATTTTACAACCAAAAACGTAAGTGTATTTTATTGAGTTTTTTATGTGATAGACCAACACAAAGTGGCACATAATTGTGATGTGGAAGGAAAGTGATAAATGGTTTTCAAAATTTTTTTACAAATAAATATGTGAAAAGTATAGCATGCATTTGTATACAGCCTCCCTTCTACAATACTTAAGGAAGACAAAGAACAGCGCCCTCTAAGTGCAGCAAGTTAAATATTTTAATAGTTAAGAATAAGCATAGAGACACTCACAAATGAACGTCATTTTCCAGCATGGGTATGTAATATATGTGTTCTCCCACGCTGTCCCGGGGTCAGGGCCGGATTTGTCACAAGGCCACCGAGGCCAATCCTCGGGGCGGCAGTGGTGCAGGGGCGACTTCGCGGCCGCTCCCCCCCTTTCGGGCTGCTCGTTAAAGTTGATTAAGGGCACCGGTGCCCTTAGAAAAGATGTCCGCGAGCCGCCCACTACTGCGCATGCGCAGTTCTGAAGCGGCCGTGCTCGGGAAAGCTCGTATGCGCTCGGCCGGGCGGCGCATGCGCAGTAGCGTGATTGCGCCGCCCGGCGCCATTTTTGAAAAGATTAAGAAGTAATGTCGGCGGGGGGAGAGAGATGACATCTCTCATTGCCAGCACCGCTGTTCCGCCCTCCTACATCTGGTGGCAGACAGGCAGTGTGGCAAGTGAGTCATGACATCAACATCTGGTGGCAGCGTGGCATGTGACATCAACATCTGGTGGCAGCGTGGCAAGTGACATCAACATCTGGTGGCAGCGTGGCAAGTGACGTCTCCATCTGGTGGCAGCATGGCAAGTGACATCCCCATCTGGTGGCAGCGTGGCAAGTGACATCAACAATTGGTGGCAGCGTGGCAAGTGAAATCAACATCTGGTGGCAGCATGGCAAGTGACATCTCCATCTGGTGGCAGTGTAGCAAGTGACGTCTCCATCTGGTGACAGCGTGGCAAGTGACATCCCCATCTGGTGGCAGCGTGGCAAGTGACATCCTCATCTTGTTGCAGCGTGGCAAGTGACATCCCCATCTGGTGGCAGCATGGCAAGTGACATCCCCATCTGGTGGCAGCATGGCAAGTGACATCCCCATCTGGTGGCAGCGTGGCAAGTGACATCTCCATCTGGTGGCAGCGTGGCAAGTGACATCCCCATCTGGTGGCAGCCAGGCAGTGTGGCAAGTGACATCTCCATCTGGTGGCAGCGTGGCAAGTGACATCTCCATCTGGTGGCAGCCAGGCAGTGTGGCAAGTGACATCTCCATCTGGTGGCAGCGTGGCAAGTGACATCTCCATCTGGTGGCAGCCAGGCAGCGTGGCAAGTGACATCTCCATCTGGTGGCAGCGTGGCAAGTGACATCCCCATCTGGTGGCAGCCAGGCAGTGTGGCAAGTGACATCTCCATCTGGTGGCAGCGTGGCAAGTGACATCCCCATCTGGTGGCAGGCAGTGTGGCAAGTGACATCTCCATCTGGTGGCAGCATGGCAAGTGACATCCCCATCTGGTGGCAGGCAGAGTGGCAAGTGACATCTCCATCTGGTGGCAGCGTGGCAAGTGACATCTCCATCTGGTGGCAGCGTGGCAAGTGACATCTCCATCTGGTGGCAGCATGGCAAGTGACATCCCCATCTGGTGGCAGGCAGCGTGGCAAGTGATATCTCCATCTGGTGGCAGCCAGGCAGTGTGGCAAGTGGCATCCCCATGTGGTGGCAGCATGGCAAGTGACATCTCCATCTGGTGGCAGGCATAGTGTCAAGTGACAAGCGATGGTGGCAAGTGACACGCTCAGGGCTCCCAATGATTCTGCATTATGGTGAGTTGAACTATTTCATTTTACATTACAATGTAATGATAGAAATAATGTGTTTCAATCATCCTGACACCATACCAACCATGGTGTCGGGGATGATTGAGGCACTAACACCAGCCATTGCCCTGAAAAATTGCCCGCGAAAAATCGTTACCCTGCGCGCTTACCCTGAAGTATTTTTAGTCTGTACAATTAAAGCCAGTTGTTTTCAGTGTTCTCGTGTGTGGAGATATGTTTTTAATTGATCTATTGTAGCAGTCATCGATAAAGGATGAGAATGGTGGTGTGTGTGTGTGTATGTGGGGGGGGGCGGCATTGAAGGACCCGGCCTTGGGGCGGCAAAGGTAGTAAATCCGGCCTGCCCGGGGTGATGCCTGGCATCACTGGTTGATAATGGTGATCAGTTGTCCAGCCACAATCCGGCTGCACTGTTGGCTCACAGTGCTTCCAGATAGCTGGTGCGGGGATCGGCGGTGCTCTGTGATGACGTCACTTCCAGGTACAGAGTCAGTGGGCGGTGCTTAGCATTCAGAGCATGCATGCTCCTTCCTCAGGCTTTGCTGGTGGCCATCTTTGAGTAGGTTTAATATACCATACAAGAAGGGGTACTGAGCGGCTTACATGGCTGGTAACCATAGCAACTTAAAACACACTGTACTGTATAGTATTATTACTGTATAATAAATAGTACTGTTCTTTGTCTTGCCTATTTTCCAGAGTCTCTTCTAATTTTTGTCAGCCTTCCAAGGACAGCATATTGTTTTCCTCACACAAACATATTGATTTATGTGGACTTGTTTTATTGCCCTGTTTTACTGCCCAGTTCATTTCTCCACCCCATACCTTTTTGCTAGTAATTTACAGCCATATCCAGAGTGCGCCATATTACCCTGTTGTTTTTATGTCCTTCTACAATACTTTGTAGAACCTCCTTTCACTGCAATCACAGCTGCAAGTCTTTTTGGGGATGTCTCTATAAGCTTTGCACATCTAGAGAGTGACATTTTTGCCCATTCTTCTTTGCAAAATAGCTCAAGCTCTATCAAATTGGATGGAGAGCGTCTGTGAACAGCAATTTTCAAGTCTTGTCACAGATTCTCAATTGGATTTAAGTCTGGACTTAAGTCTGAACTTTGACTTGGCCATTTTAACATATGAATATGCTTTGAACTAAACCATTCCATTGTAGCTCTGGCTGTATGTTTAGGGTCGTTGTCCTGCTGGAAAGTGAACCTCCGCCCCAGTCTCAAGTCTTTTGCAGACTCTAACAGGTTTTCTTCCAATATTGCCCTGTATTTGGCTCCATCCATCTTCCCATCAACTCTGACCAGCTTCCCTGTCTCTTCTGAAGAAAAGCATTCCCACAACATGATGAGGTCACAGTGAGGATGGCGTGTTCAGGGTGATGTGCAGTGTTAGTTTTCCGCCACACAAAGCGTTTTGCTTTTAGGACAAAAAGTTGAATTTTGGTCTCATTGGACCAGAGCACCTTCTTCCACATGTTTGCTGTGTCCCCCACATGGCTTCGCACAAACTGCAAACGGGACTTCTTATGGCTTGGGACTGCAGGCCACACTTGCCCACTACCTTAATTCCCCGGATACAACTGTATAGCAGAGTAATACACAAACACACTATTTTGGCAGAAAATGGCCGCAACATTTTACTGGTTTATAAAATTCATAAAGACAAAACATATTAATCCAATATTCGGATGAAATCAAACATACAGCAAACTTTTGCCCAGTTGTCAGAACTCAGGCAGCTTAAAATTTATTGAACAAATAAAAAAAATGTCCCCCTGGATTCCGGGGTGACCCAACCACACAAAATGCTTGCGACGGGGAGGGAGGGAGGGAGCTTTTTCTACTGTAGTCCTGGCTGCTGCAAGAGGAATGAGAGACCCTCTGCAGCCCTTTTATCACATCCCAAGGGACATCCAGAAACTTCCAGGAATTCCCATTGGACCCACCTTGATACTTAATTTACATATTTAAAGTGACAATACACCCATCATCATATACATTACAAATCATATAGCTGACATTAATATATTACCACCAAACAGGGCTGGGTGGCCGCCGTCCCAAGAAAGTAGGCTCAGATGATGCGCCCCCTTTGTACATTCTTTCAACAATGGCTTTTTTCTTGCCACTCTTCCATAAAGGCCAGATTTGTGGAGTGCACGACTAATAGTTGTCCTGTGGACAGATTCTCCCACCTGAGCTGTAGATCTCTGCAACTCCTCCAGAGTTAACATGGACCTCTTGGCTGCTTCTCTGATTAATGCTCTCCTTGCCTTTCAGTTTAGGTGGATGGTCATGTCTTGGTAGGTTTGCATTTTTGGCTGATGGATTGAACAGTGCTCCGTGAAATGTTCAAAGCTTGGGATTTTTTTATAACCTAACCCTGCTTTGAACTTCTCCACAACTTTATCCCTGACCTCTCTGGTCTGTTCCTTGGCCTTCATGATGCTGTTTGTTCACTAAGGTCCTCTAACAAACCTTTGAGGGCTTCACAGAATGGCTGTATTTATACTGAGATTAAATTACACACAGGTGGACTAATTAGGTGACTTACATAGTTACTTAGTAGGTGAGGAAGAAAAAAGACTATATGTAAGTATTACCTTGTATATCCCTGTATGTTGTGGTCGTTCAGGTGCTTATCTATTAGTTTTTTTAAACTATCTATGCCCCCCCGCTGAGACCTCCGCCTGTGGAAGGGAATTCCACATCCTGGCCGCTCTTACAGTGAAGAACCCTCTACGTAGTTTATGGTTAAACATCTTTTCTTCAAATTTTAATGAGTGTCCACATGTCCACGTGTTCTAAAAAAAGTTTTATCCCTATTATGGGGTCACCAGTACGGTATTTGTAAATTGAAATCATATCCCCTCTCAAGTGTCTCTTCTCCAGAGAGAATAAGTTCAGGGCTCGCAACCTTTCTTCATAACCAATATTATGAAGACCCTTTATTAGCTTTATTGCCCTTCTTTGTACTCGCTCCATTTCCAGTACATCCTTCCTGAGGACAGGTGGCCAGAACTGGACAGCATACTCTAGGTGTGGCCAGACCAGAGTCTTGTAGAGTGGGAGAATTATCGCTTTAACCTTGGAGTTAATCTCTTTTTTAATGCATGCCAATATTCTGTTTGCTTTGTTAGCAGCAGCTTGGCATTGCATGCCATTGCTGAGCCTATCATCTACTAGGACCCTCAGGTCCCTTTCCATTCTAGATTCCTCCAGAGGTTCTCCCCCCAGTGTAAAGATTGCATTCATATTTTTGCCACCCAAATGCATTATTTTACATTTTTCCACATTAAACCTCATGTGCCATGTATTTGCCCACCCCATTAATTTGTTCAGATCCATTGCAAGGTTTCAACATCCTGCTGAGAAGATATTGCCCTGCTTAGCTTAGTATCATCCACAAATACAGAGATTGAACTGTTTACCCCATCCTCCAGGTCGTTTATGAATACATTAAATAGGATTGGTCCCAGCACAGAACCCTGTGGGACCCCACTACTCACCCTTGACCATTCCGAGTGTTCCCCATTTATCACCACCCTCTGAACTCGCCCTTGTAGCCAGGTTTCAATCTATGTACTCACCCTATGGTCCATGCCAACAGATCTTATTTTGTACAGTAAATGTTTAAGGGGAATTGTGTCAAATGCTTTTGCAAAATCCAGATACACCACGTCTATGGGCCTTCCTTTATCTAGATGGCAACTCACTTCCTCATAGAAGGTTAATAGATTGGTTTTGCAAGAATGATTCTTCATGAATCCATGCTGATTACTGCTAATGATACAGTTTTCATTACTAAAATCTTGTATATAGTCCTTATCTTCCATTCCAAGAGCTTGCATACTATTGATGTTAGGCTAACTGGTCTGTAATTCCCAGGGATGTATTTTGGACCCTTTTTAAATATTGGTGCTACATTGGCTTTACCCAATCCGCTGGTACCATTCCAGTCAGTAGACAGTCAGTAAAAATTAGGAACAATGGTCTGGCAATTACTTGACTGAGTTCCCTAAGTTCCCTCGGGTGCAAGCCATTCGGTCCCGGTGATATATTAATGTTAAGTTTTCCTTAACGTGACTTCTGAAGGCAATTGACTGGATTTTAGTTAGGGGTATCAGAGTAAAGGGGGCTGAATACAAACGCATGCCACACTTTTCAGATATTTATTTGTAAAAAATGTTGAAAACCATTTATCACTTCACAATTATGTGCCACTTTGTGTTGGTCTATCACATAAAATCCCAATAACATACATTTTTGTTTTTGGCTGTAACATAACAAGGTGGATACTTTCAAGGGGTGTGGATACTTTTTCAAGGTACTGTAGGTTTCACTACACTTTTATTGTTTGAACCCACTGTATATCTTGTCACCAACTTCACCATCCACATGTACCAGGATGCATCCTCTTTCAATGCCATACACTGCCACTCAAAAAAAACAGTACCAAAGAAAAGGTTCATTGTGCAAAGCATCCAAATTTATTAAACCACATAAAACCTTCCAATTACACTGCACTCACATATATATGCGCCTATGTATATGACTAGAAGCTGTCTTGTGCTCCCAGATGAGATGTAATGTATCAGATGGGGAACACTGCTTTAACTAGTTTCGTCTGTAATGGACATCTTCAGGAAGCATTTATATCAATTTATTTTTTAACACACTGTATTAGACTTTAGGTGTTTGGTAAAAATTGGCTAGAGTCAGGGCAATACACAAGCACTTGAATAGGCAGCACATTAAAAGAAGCAGATTTGTTTTTTTTTTCCTTCAATAAAAACTCAAGTGCATTATCTAAAAAACAATAGCTACAAATGTTGTAAAGTCGCTGGAGAGTATTTAACCACTTCAATACAGGGAACTTATACACCTTCCTGTCCAGACCAATTTTCAGCTTTCAGCACTCTCACATTTTGAATGACAATTGCGCAGTCATGCGACCCTGAACCCAAACACAATTTTTATCATTTTTTTCCCACAAGTAGAGCTTTCTTTTGGTGGTATTTGATAACCTCTGAGGTTTTTATTTTTTGCGCTTCATATAAAAAAAGAACGTAAATTTTGAAAAATATAAGTTTTTCTTTGTTTCTGTTATAAAACTTTGTAAATAAGTACATTTTCTCCTTCACTGATGGGCACTGATAAGGCTGCACTGACGGGCACCGATGAGGCAGCACTGATTGGCACTGATGAGGTGGCACTTATATGCAGCACTGATAAGCACTGATGGGCACTGATAGGTCACTTATAGGTGGCACTGATGGGCACTGATGGGCACTCATAGGCGGCGCTTATGGGCACTTATATGTGACACTGATGGGCACTTTATAGGTGGCACTGATAGGTGGCACCGGAGGGCAGGTATAGGTGGCACTGATGGATCCTGGTGGGCACTGATGGGCAGCACTGATAGATGGCACTGATAGGCAGTACTGATCAGAGCTGCTGGCAGGCATCACTGATGGGCACAATGTGCCATCCCTAATGGGAAATCCCTGGTGGGCTCTAGTGGGCTTACCTGGTGGTCATGGCTGGGCATCCTTGCTGGCCATGGGTGGGCATCCCTGGTGGTCCTGGGTGGGCATCCTTGGGGGGGACTTCACTGATAATCAATCAGTGCAGACTCCCCCCTGTCAGGAGAGCAGCCAATCGGCTCTCCTCTACTCATGTCTGTAGGCCCTAATAGAGAAAAGCTGATACGCAGCTTTTCCTGTTTACACTGTGATTGGACACAGCTGATCACGTGGTTATTAGCCTCCATCAGAGGCTCTTTACCTAGATCGGAGATGCGTTGTGTCAGACTGACACACCACACCATAGATTGTTGCATCATGCGCCCCCCCGCAGGCACGGGAACGTGGCTTATCCTGCTGGACTTCATACGACGCCCAGTCAGGATAACTGAACCACTTCCTGACCATCATTCTGCTATAGGCTGGACGGGAAGTAGTTAAACATCTTGATAAGGCCACAATATAAGATCTCCCTCAAGGCAGGATTTATCCTCAAATAAACATCGGAGTGTAATATCAGAGGGATGGTAGTAACACATATTGTACAGAGGCTGGCCCGTATGTAAGCAGTTCGGTAAGACCAAAATGTAAGAGGGAGAAATAAGACAGGATCTATCCTGAAATTAAAAAAAATAAAGAGCATTATTTTAAAGGCAATCACCATACATATTCTACATTGGCTGGACAGTATGTAGAAAGTTTGGTTAGGCCTCCATAAAATAAAATGAGACAAAAGCAAATTTAGTCCTGAACTACTTGCTGACCGACATACACATTAAAAAGGCCTATCGGCCATGATCCTGGTACCATTTTTTTCAAATGACAATTACATAGTTACATAGTTGCATAGTCAGTCAGGTTGAAAAAAGACACAAGTCCATCCAGTTCAACCAATAAAAGGGGGGGGGGGGAATCATACAATCCCACACACAATCCTATACCCACAGTTGATCCAGAGGAAGGCAAAAAACTACAGCAAAGCATGATTCAATTGCTCCACCAGGGGGAAAAAATTGTTCCTGATTAGGGATGAGCTCGATGTTCGGGTCGAACATAATTTTCACAGAACAGCGAACATTATGGGGCATTCGTGGGAAATTCGAGCGCTGCAGAATGCCCCATAATGCACTGTGAGATCACGGTGCATTGCTGTATGATGATTGGCCAAAGCATGCACCTGACCTGCATGCTTTGGCCAATCCCATCGCCCTCTTCTAAGAGAGCCATAATTGGCCAAAGGCAGAGTGCCTTTGGCCAATCATGGCTCAGGGTGACTAAGTCCACGCCCCACACTATATAAGGCTGCCTACACGGCGGCCCTGTGTAGTGTTGTTGGCGTGGACGGAGAGATAGTGTGATTTAGATTAAGCAGGCAGGTTATTCAGTTAGTGGCAGTGTATTTGATATATATATACAGTCAGTCTAGTATATATATATATATATATACTCTGCAGCATCCAGTGTAGCCTATATCTACAGTGCATTCCTTGGTGTACTGTTTCTACTATTTTTCTGGTGGTGTACACAGTGCACAATACAGTGCAGCCGTAGTGCATTTGTTACTACTTTTCTGGTGTTGTACACATTACACAATACAGTGCAACCATAGTGCAGTTGTTACTAGTTTTCTGGTGGTGTACACATCACACAATACAGTGCAGACATAGTGCAGTTGCTACTACACTTATGGTGGTGTACACAGTAAACAATACAGTGCAGCAATAGTGCAGTCGCTACTACTTTTCTGGTGGTGTACCCAGTACACAATACAGTCCAACCATAGTGCAGTTGCTACTACTTTTCTGGTGGTGTACACATTACACAATACAGTGTAGCCATAGTGCAGTTGCTACTACACTTCTGGTGGTGTACACAGTACACAATACCATCATGCACGGAGAAGTGCCCAGAACTATTTGACCACAGTGTCGTGTACATGCTGCTGGAGGATGAGCAACAATTAGAAGACTCCGATGTTGGTTCCCAGGTTGAGAAAGGGAGTAACGTGAGCCTAGAGAGAGGGGGTGCCCAAGGAAGGGGATGATGAGGTCACTGACTCTATATGGGTGCCTGATAGAAGAGAGGAGGAGGAGGAGGCACGACTCCATCGAGGCAGGATGTCCTCTAGGGGGCAGCTTAAGGGCAGCAAACCTACTGCATCACACCGCAGAGCTCTGCAGGTGCAGGGCACTGCTGACTCCCCACTGATTTTGAAAAGTTCCTTGGTGTGGGCCTTTTTTAACACATGTGCAGCAGCTGCTTGGGCACCACATGCCTGACCAGACATATGACGACCTCCCATGCAGTCCATTGGCAACAGCACTTGAAAGACCCACATCAAAGAAAAAGGCGGACTTCTCCTTGCTCCTCATCTGGGATCTCCAACCCCACTATACCTCCAGTCCTCTCAAAAACCTGCACTGAGAGGAATGAAGGCATAGCAATAGGTGTCCCAAGTACTTGCAGCCAATCTGCTATCAGTACACCTCCATCTGATTTTAGCAGGCAAATTTCCCTACCCCAGTTGCTAAACAGTAAAAAGAAATTCAGTCCCAGCCATCCACATGCTCAGCGTCTGAATGCTAGCTTGGCCAATTTGCTAGCACTGCAACTGCTGCCTTTTAGCTTGTAGACTCTGCCCCCTTTCGTGAATTTGTGGAATGTGCTGTACCTCAGTGGCAGGTTCCAAAGCGCCATTTTTTTTCACGGAAGGCCATTCCGGCACTGTACCGTCATGTGGAAGGCAATGTTTTGGTCTTGTTGGACACTGCGGTCAGCAGTAAGGTGCATATTACTGCTGACTCATGGTCTAGCAGGCATGGGTAGGGACATTACCTTTCCTTCACGGCACAGCTGGGAAGGATGCAGGACAGGGTTCAGTATTGTTGGAGCTTGTTCCGCCACCACGCCTCCAAAATGCTAGTAGTGGTGATGCTGCCACAGCTCTCTCCTCCACTCCCTCCTCTTCTTCTTCCTCTATGGCCTCTTCTGCAGATTTGTCCTCTGAACCAGTGGTGCTCTGTAAGCGTTCAAGGGCCTACGCAAGCACTCAGGCAAAAAAATGCTATGCGGTGCTTGAGTTGGTCTGCTAAGGGGACAGGAGCCACACTGGTGCAAAGATTCTGTCAGCTCTGCAGGGGCAGGCTTAAAGGTGGTTGACGCCATGCCTGCTTCAGCCAAGAATGGTTGTATGCGACAATGGCACCAACCTTCTCTCCGCCCTCTGACAGGGACACTTGACCCATGTCCCATGTTTGGCACACGTCCTGAATTTGGTGGTGCAGCGGTTCTTAAGCAGGTACCCAGGCTTACAGGATCTCCTGAGGCAGGCCAGAAAAATCTGTGGTCATTTCCACCGGTCATAGAATGCCAGTGCTTGACTGGCTGATATTCAAAGGGAATGCAAGCTGCCCACCAACCGCCTCATTTGTAACATGCCCACCAGATGGAACTCAACGTTGGCGTCGCTGCAACGGCTGCACATGCAGCAGAGGGCCATCAATGAGTACCTGTGTGAGTATGGCACCAGGACAGGGGAGCTTGGCTTTTTTTTTCGCCACACCAGTGGCTACTGATCAAGGATGCATGCACTGTCCTGTCACCATTTGAGGAGGCCACGAGGATGGTGAGCAGCGACAATGCATGCATCAGTGATGCGGGAGGAAGAGGAGGACTTCTTTACCTCTCAAGGCCCCCTTTATCCAGATAGTATTCCTACGGGCCCACCAAACACACAGAAAGAAGAGGAGGAGGATTGTGTCAGCATGGATGTGGAGGATAACACTCAGCAGCAGTCTCAAGGGATGGTTTTCAGTCCCCTGAAACCCAAGGAGTTGTACGTGGCTGGGAGGAGGTTGTTACGGATCATGTGATCCTTAGTGACCCAGAGGACTCAGAATCGAATGCCCCTGAAAACTTACGCTGCATAGCCTCCCTAATTATGCAAAGCCTGAGAAAAGACCCTAGGATTCGTGGTATCAAGGAGGGGGATCATTACTGGCTTGCAACCCTTCTTGATCCACGTTACAAGGGTAAGGTTGCAGAACTCATCCTGCCTTCGCAGAGGGAGTGGAGGATGAAACATCTTCAGGAGGCCTTGAAGAAAGGTTTGTGCAATACATTTTCAGACCTTGAGAGGTTACAATTTCCTGGTGCTGGACAACGTGTTGCTGAGGCTTCGTTCAGTCAGAGGAAGAGCGGTGGAGAAGGTGGAGAGCTGACCTATGACTTTGGACAATTTTTCAGTCCTTAGCGCCAAGGTCTGATCAGTTCAAGCAACCATCGCCAGCGTCTGCATTACATGGTGCAGGAATATCTAGGGGCAAGAGCAGACTTGGAGATTTTTCCAACAGACCAACCACTGGATTACTGGGTCTTGAGGATGGACCACTGGCCAGAACTTGCTCAATATGCAATTAAGCTACTGGCCTGTCCTGCATCCAGAGTTCTTTCTGAACGTACATTCAGTGCTGCTGGAGGGTTTGTAACGGATCATAGAGTGTGCCTGTCCACAGACTCCATTGATAGGTTCACATTCATAAAAATGAATCAGTCTTGGATCAGCAGTTATCAAGCACGTGATGCTGATGTAACTGATTGATTTTTCTATGGATGTGGGATCCCTTGAAGACTGCCTATGCTGAGTGACTATCCCATTCCTTCTCAATCTTGATGATGCTAGCTTCCAACAATATTTTTTGTTTAGGGCACCGCCACCACTGCCTAAGGCCCAATTTTTCTGTCCCTGTTTAACAGGGGCATGTAATTACAATTTTTAATCTAATATTTCACAGCAGGGTCAGTTCCTGTGCCCAACAATTGTGTCTGTGAGGGGTTACAGTGTTGGGGCACCACCACCACCACCAAAGGCCCAATTTTTCTGAACCTGTTTAACAGGGGCATGTAATTACAATTCTTGATTTAATATTTCACAGCAGGGCCCATTCCTGCGCCCACCAAGAGTAACTGTGAGGGCTTACAGTGTTGTGGCACCACCACCAAAGGCCCAATTTTTCTGCCTCTGTTTAACAGGGGCATGTAATTACAATGTTTGATCTAATATATCACAGCAGGGCCATTTCCTGTGCTCACCAAGAGTAACTGGGAGGGCTTACAGTGTTCTGGTACCACCAACACCTAAGGCCCAATTTTCTGCCGAGTATATAGGGCAGGCCGTATAGTATATATACTTCTGTTCAAAATGGCGGCCGTGCCCTCACGAGGCCCTGCACAGGAGGAAGAAGAGGAATCAATTGCAGACCAAGATGCAGGCCCAGCACCAGAGTCAGAGCAGTGCCAAGGACTGGGAACAGTGAGTACAGAGCTCCTACCATCACTTTCCCCAGGCATCCACAGAGTCACTCTTAGAAAGAACCCTGGGAGACTTACACAGGACCCCCATGAGAGACTTCCTACCCTCCCCAGATAACTATACCACAAGCCCACAGCTTTCACCTAACACACCAGTGGACCTGTCAGCCCTTATGTCTGCCTTCTCCACTATGCTTAGCTCAAACAGCAGCCCAGATTACCTCATCCATACATGCTGACTTGCAACAGTTGGGAGCAAGGATTGAGGTAATTGAAAAAAGGTCAGACTAGGCTGCAGGCAGGATTAACCAGAACACTGCCATGATCCAGGATCTCCAGGATCAGTTAGAGACAGCCTTATACAAAATAGATGACCTCGAGAATAGCTCAAGAAGGTATAATTTTAGAATTCGGGGGCTCCTAGAAACAGTTAAAGATGTTCCCACAGCAGTCAGGACCCTGATTAAGGACTTGATACCGGACATTTCAGAGCACAGAATGGAACTGGACAGAGCGCACAGGGCCTTGCAACTGCCCCGCAAAGACAGCCTGCCCAGAGATATAATTGTAAAACCCCATTTCTATGCGGTAAAAGAAGGCGTTATGAAAGCCTCCAGGGCTGCTGAAAGAATCCTACTGCAGGATCAACCAATCCAGATCTTTGTTGATCTATCACCATACACCGTCCAGAAACAGCGAGCCCTGAAACCCCTGCTCCAAGCACTTATGCAAAAAGATATCACGTACAGATGGGCCTTACCCCTGCGCCTAAATTTCTCCTATCTGAATAGATCTTATGGATTCGCTACGTTTGGGGAAGGAGAACAACTCCTGACTCACCTAGGGATCATCACACAGAAGATCGAACACCCTGCTCTCCCCAGAGGTCCCCTGTCCACGAAACGCCCCTCACCACCCAGTCCACTGCTCCCCACCTGGCAAAAACAACAACCAAAGCAGTCAAAGGAGTCTGGCACACCAAGATGAGAGTCCCCTTTCTTATAAGGTCCTTCTAACCTGTTGGCACCCCCGAAATGGATCCTTGCACTCTCTACCGGGATATTCTGGGTCCTCACTTCACCCCTCACTAAGGGCGATTTCTCTTGAAGCTGAGACTCTTCCTTCCATGGTTTTATCTTCTCTGTGGATTTGATGGACAGACCGAAGTTGACTACCTCCACACCATAGCCCTCTATCCCCCCCTTGTGAACTGGTACCACGCACTTGTCCCTTCCAAGGATTCCACATTGATTTCAAAGATTGATTGATATTCCTTCACTACTCCTGGTCACCGGGGCCACTAAAGGCTCGGATTCAAACAAAAACTGGGACATTGAGAGGGAGTTGAGGGGTGGGTGGAACAGCACTTGTGATTTTGATACACAGGGGTAAGATATAACATTCCATTTTTTTAGCCCTATAGCGTTCCACAGGAGGTCAATAACGAACGCCGAAGGAGGTGCCTAACTGGACCATGGGGTGGTGAGTGCACACAGGGGGGGCTCCCAAGTTGTCAGGACCCCCCCATGTGATTACGGATCCCCGAGGAATAGGCTACCCCTATAACTTCCATGCACTACTTATGTATGGGGACCTGTCATACCTTAGTTTTCAGACCTATAATAAGGCTGACAGGTCACGGCCAACGGTCACAATGCACCTCCCTTAGTCGCTGCAAGGATGAGGTTCTCCTTGCAAGGACTATTGGTCACATCCAGGAGGAGGAGTGCATTTTCTCCCCTGGATACGAGGGGAGTGGGTACAGGATTTTACCCCACTCAACTCATGTTCATTTACTATGTTTAGTTATGTAATGACAATTGTCTTTGTGTTGCTTTCCTCTACTTTTCTTTCCCCTTCTACTCTTTTCCCTAAGCATCTGCATACAGATCATAGCAAATGGGCAAGGGAGCCAGGCCACCATGGAGGCGAGGGTCGTGACTGCATGAGAATACTGGCATCTATCAGATCTGTAGGACAATTTCCAGGATGGGGTAAGATAACTACCGGTATAGCGTGCTTCGGCAACCCTGATCCATGATTGACCCACCTCTACATACCCAGACTTTGTCTGTTATTTCTCATAACGTCCAAGGGCTAATCTCTGCGATTAAACCGAGAAAGATATTTCAACTGTACCACTACATGAAGGCGGACATTGTCCTCCTTCAGGAGACGCACTTTCCAGCTTCATACACCCCCTCCTTCCTACACCACCAATTCCCACAATTCTATCTGAATAAGACAAGAGGGGTAGCCATCTGCTTCTCACGCAACCTTAACTTCATGATTACTAAACTAAAAGGAGATCCGGAAGGAAGGTTCCTACTACTAGAAGGAACCATAAACGGGACGACATAAACTTTTGTAACATATTATACACCCAATAAAGGCCAGAGCACTTTTTTCCATTCTATGATGTCCAAACTAGAACATTATGGGGGGTGACACTAATTTGCCCTTTGACCTATCCCTGGACAAATCCAGGGGGAATCCATCTACTGCCAAACGCCCACCAAAACAAAGCTTGAAAGTTGCTCAATTATTGAACAACCATCATCTAGTTAACATATGGAGGGAACTGAACCCCCATGCCAAAGATTTCACCCATTTCTCCCCCCCACACCGGACCTATGCCAGGATAGTCCACATTTTTATAACAGCCTCTTTAATTCCCCTAACTATTTCCTCTAAGATCAAAGACACCCCCCTTTCTGATCATTCCATGATGTCTTTAACCATGGAATATGCGGGAGACCCTGAGAGACCCTTTAAATGGCGGCTTAACGAATCCATACTGAACAACTCTGTTTACTGCTCTATCCTTGAGAAATCGCTTCTATTTTATGAACAATGACACTGATGAGATCTCCCTGTCCACACTATGGGCTGCATATGAATCCATAATGAGGGGGACCCTTATTCAGATGTGCTCTCACTTAAAGAGGGAACACATAGCTGACATTACACGATTGAATAGAGAATATCTAGAGTTGAGTAAAAAACATAAACGCAACCCTACGTCCACCTCATTACAAGCCTTGGAGGCTACTAAACTCCAACTCAAGTTGACCCTAACCACAGATGCTAAGAAATTTCTCCGCTGGTCAGGGGCAAAATTTTACCATCAATCCAACAAAATTGGTTCTAAACTGGCAGCGAAACTAATCCCCAAGACTCAGACCCTAACCCTACCCAAAATGAAGACCGCAACGGGGGATCTGACCCAAAACCCGAACCGCATCATGGATGCCTTCCAGACATACTACTCCAAACTTTACATGACTACTGACAAACAAGACAATTTCCTTTCGGGACCTAACACTCCTTAAATTGTCAGACGAGCATAGGAAACTTATGTCATAGTCCATTAGTCCATTTTCCATGGACGAAGTTCTGGGGGTGATAAAATCCCTGAAACTTGGCTCAGCACCAGGCCCGGATGGTCTCTCCAGTGTTTATTATGAAAAATTCAGAACCACTCTAGCCCCATACCTCATGCATCTTTTTAATTCCCTGCAAGAGGGTGCCCCGATAGACAGAGACAAAGTCCTGGTGAACAGATTGTCTGAATTTATAAGGAATTACAATTGCAATAAAAAGTATGTGAACCCTTTTGGAATGATATGGATTTCTGCACAAATTGGTCATAAAATGTGATCTTATCTTCATCTAAGTCACAACAATAGACAATTACAGTCTGCTTAAACTAATAACACACAAAGAATTAAATGTTACCATGTTTTTATTGAACACACCACGTAAACATTCACAGCGCAGGTGGAAAAAGTATGTGAACCCTTGGATTTAATAACTGGTTGAACCTCCTTTGGCAACAATAACTTCAACCAAATGTTTCCTGTAGATGCAGATCAGACATGCACAATGGTCAGGAGTAATTCTTGACCATTCCTCTTTACAGAACTGTTTCAGTTCAGCAATATTCTTGGGATGTCTGGTGTGAATCGCTTTCTTGAGGTCATGCCACAGCATCTCAATTGGGTTGAGGTCAGGACTCTGACTGGGCCACTCCAGAAGGCGTATTTTCTTTTGTTTAAGCCATTCTGTTGTTGATTTACTTCTATGCTTTGGGTCGTTGTCCTGTTGCAACACCCATCTTCTGTTGAGCTTCAGCTGGTGGACAGATGGCCTTAAGTTCTCCTGCAAAATGTCTTGATAAACTTGGGAATTCATTTTTCCTTCGATGATAGCAATCCATCCAGGCCCTGATGCAGCAAAGCAGCCCCACACCATAATGCCCCCACCACCATACTTCACAGCTGGGATGAGGTTTTGATGTTGGTGTGCTGTGCCTCTTTTTCTCCATACATAGTGTTGTGTGTTTCTTCCAAACAACTCAACTTTGGTTTCATCTGTCCACAGAATATTTTGCCAGTACTGCTGTGAAACATCCAGGTGCTCTTGTGCAAACTGTAAATGTGCAGCAATGTTTTTTTTGGACAGCAGTGGCTTCCTCTGTGGTATCCTCCCATGAAATCCATTCTTGTTTAGTGTTTTACGTATCATAGATTCGCTAACAGGGATGTCAGCATATGCCAGAGACTTTTGTAAGTCTTTAGCTGACACTCTAGGATTCTTCTTCACCTTATTGAGCAGTCTGCGCTGTGCTCTTGCAGTCATCTTTACAGGACGCCCACTCCTAGGGAGAGTAGCAGCAGTGCTGAACTTTCTCCATTTATAGACAATTTGTCTTACCATGGACTGATGAAAAGCAAGGCTTTTGGAGATACTTTTATAACCCTTTCCAGCTTTATGCAAGTCAACAATTCTTAATCATAGGTCTTCTGAGAGCTCTTTTGTGCGAGGCATCATTCACATCAGGCAATGCTACTTGTGAAAAGCAAACCCAGAACTGGTGTGTGTTTTTTATAGGGCAGCTTGTAACCAACACCTCCCATCTCATCTCATTGATTGGACTCCAGTTCGCTGACACCTCACTCCAATTAGCTCTTGGAAATCTCATTAGTCTAGGGGTTCACATACTTTTTCCACCTGCACTGTGAATGTTTACATGGTGTGTTCAATAAAAACATAGTAACATTTAATTCTTTGTGTGTTATTAGTTTAAGCAGACTGTGATTGTCTATTGTTGTGACTTAGATGAAGATCAGATCACATTTTATGACCAATTTGTGCAGAAATCCATATCATTCCAAAAGGGTTCACATACTTTTTATTGCAACTGTATATCCATAAGGACCAGGCGGGCTTTATACTGGGGAGGCAGGGCCTGGACCAGGTCAGAAGGGCCATAAATATCATATCACTACTGAACTCCAACTGGGGCAGAGGAACCCCGAAAGAAGGCTTCCTGACATCTATTGATCTGCAGAAAGCCTTCTACACAGTGTCCTGGCCTTATCTCTTCTATACACTGGGAAGATGGGGTTTCGGCCCCAACTTCTTAGGTATTATACACTCTCTATATTCCTCCCCAAGTGCACAAATATGCCTCATGGGATACTACTCGGATGGGTTTAATATACAAAGAGGCACTAGACAGGGCTGCCCATTATCTCCACTCATATTCGCGATCGCCATCGAATAGCTAGCTATAGCCCTTAGATCCAACCCCAACATTAAGGGAGTATTTTGTGGGCCCCAGGAACACAAGTGTGTGCTATTTGCAGACGGCATGCTCCTCTTTGTTACCTCCCCCCTTATCTCCACACTCAATTTATTGCAAACACTTCCCTCTTGGGACTCACAGTTAACCTTAATCTAAATCAATGGCTCTCAATTTTTCTCTCCCAGACCACCAGGTGGATCAACTCAAACAATACTTTCCTTTCCATTGGGTTAAGGACTCTATCCCATATCTGGGTATGCCCCTTCCCTGTAAGGTAGACAGACTCTTTGCTGCAAACTACCCCCAGATTTTCAGGAAGCTGGAGGGGGACCTGGGGGCATGGTCTAAGTCCTGGCTAAGTAGGGTCAATGCAGTTAAGATGACCCTGATGCCGCGTATACTATACTTCTTCCGATCTCTCCCCACACCCTTTTTCAAAACACATACTGACCAAATTCCAATCATGCATCATTCAATTTATCTGCCGGAAGGACATCGATTCTTGAAGGAGATTCTTTTTCGCCTCAAAACACAGGAAGGTTTGGGTCTCACAAATTTATGGTGGTAATACCAAGTGGCTCAATTAGCCCAAATTCCCTCATTATATTTTAAGGGGCCCAAACTGGACTGGTTGTCCATGAAGAGACATGTGGTCCCACACCACACGATTATTTGCTGTGGTGCCCCCGCTCACAGAGACCCCCCATAATGGCTCCAACACTCTCACATACACTGGCGCTATGCGACACACTCCACAAACAAAAATCACTGATTTCCTCCCTTAGACTATTGGCCCATACATTCCACAACCAGGAATTTATTCCAGGGATGAACATAACAGCTTTCAGGTGGTGGTTGAATAAGGGCACTCACACCGACTGAATGTACCAATAAACTTGAAATTCCGAATGCCGAGAAATTTCGATTTAACCAAATTAGAATGTTCCTAAATTTCCTATGGACAGACAAACCCATCCCCCCAAAACCAACAGCCTACGAACAGTGGTGTGGCTCCCTCATGGATCAGAGAGGTGGAATCTCACTGATATATGCCTTATTGGCAAGTAATCACAGCCTACCCCCCTATGCCCAGGCTTGGGAGGCAGATCTGGACATGTCATGGGACCCGAATAAATGGCACTGCCACTTCGAGAAGTCTTTCAAGAGTATTCTCAACACAAGCCTAATTGAGGCAAACGTTAAAATTATAACTAGATGGTACTATGTCCCCTCCAGATTGGCTAGAATATATCCAGATGCCTCCCTCCCTATGCTTCCTAAATTGTAAGCAAATGGGTAATATGCTCCACATATGGTGGACTTGCCCACGTATCAGAGGCTTCTGGAATAGATTCTTCCACCTGGTTCAAAAAGTCACTGGAATTGGGATTCCATAAACCCCCACTATTGCATTACTGAACCACAGAGCAGAAGGAGCCCTTAAACATACCGATAATCTCATATTCTTTATGCTCCTGGGAGCGAAACTTACAATGGCAAAGGCATGGAAAATGAACAAGGTCTCTCTACTAGCCGCAAAGCGAAAAATCTCTTGGATATTCAATCAAGAACAGATCACTGAGAAACTGTTGGACAGAGTGACCAAGTTTGAAATGGCTTGGGAGCCCTGTGCTTGTTACATCAGAGTTCCCCTGTACCCGGGCCAATTGAAATGCCTCGATGACTGACCCAGGTGTCTCACTCCCTCCCCTGCTCTCCTTTGCCTTTCATACTGCTGATGCACTCTCTTTTTCCTCTTTCTTCCTTTTTCATCATTCTTCTATCCTACTACCAGTTATGACTACCAGGTAACCCCACAGGGCCTATCCTGTGGAGCTCAGCGTATCTACCCTCTGAATAGCTGTGTTTATTTCAATTATGTTTACTTATGGTTTTGTTCCACCTGTTTAGTATTAGCTACCCCTGATCTCTATATGACCAAAGTCATCTTTTACTGACCACAACAATTGGAACACTGCCACAAGGCAGCTCCTGCATTTCCTTGATTAATAGAAACACTCGGGTGGGGATGAGGGGAAGGACAAGAAAATTCCGGGGGGAGCTGGGGGGCACGTGCTGACTACAGTGTGATCCCTTTTGGGGTGGCGGGCGTGTGTCCCCTCGGAACCAACCGGAACAGAAACCAAGAATTAATCATCTACTTCCCCAAGCTTCACCTTAAAGATATGTGGAACATAAGGTCTCTACCATTGCTATAAAACTCAGATTAAGGGTTCATTTTAAGCCTTCAGGGGGCCGGGTACGGTTACATTTTGTATTTATCAAACCCTACCAAAGAGCTATGTTGGCTCTCGGATGGGGATAATTGTTATAAAGCTGTATTACATTATTGTCAAAACTTTTCAATAAAAACATTGAACAAGACTTTAACGGTGTTCGCGTTTTCAAACAAACTTTATGCATGTTCGCATGTTCTGCTGCGAACCAAACTGGGGGGTGTTCGGCTCATCCCTACACCTGATCCCAATCAGATGTTACCTGGATCAACTTTACCTATAAATGTTAGTATCCAGGGAGGAAGGGAGGATGGTTACAGATGACACAGAGAAGGCAACTGTACTAAGTGCCTTCTTCTCCACAGTTTTTACGCAAGAAAAGAAATGTTTACTGACAGCCACTCTAGTGTTAGTGACACAACACGTGGCATACCCACGTTGCTAACAGAGGCCGGAGACAATGAAAGACTTAATAAACTTAACACAAATAAATAACCAGGACCAGATGGCTTACACCCGAGAGTCCTCAGAGAACTCAGTCAAGTTATAGCTAGGCCATTATTCCTGATCTTTGTGGACAGCATAATGAGAATATTGATACCAGCTGATTGGAGAAAAGCAAACGTGGTACCAATATCCAAAAAAGGGCAGAGACATATTCTTGGGAATTATAGGCCAGTCAGTCTAACAGCAATAGTGGGTAAATTATTGGAGCGGATGATTAGGGACTATATCCAAAGTTTTACTGAATAGAAGAATACCATTAGTGGTAATCAGCATGGGTTTATGAGAGAACAATCCTGCCAGACCAATCTGCTAACATTCTACAAGGAAGTGAGCAGCCATCTAGATAGGGGTGGTGTCACGAGGGCCACGTACCTGAGGTGAGACAGAAGTAGCGGGTCTTTGAAGCCTCTTGAGATGGAGACAGAGACTTGGTGGACATCGAATGAAACGGGGGCTAGGGATGCAGAGCACTGTGCAAGCCTTAGTCCAAGATCCGAGCCGAGGTCAAGTCCAGTTTGGCAACGAAGTATAAAAGGGATATTTAGAAGAAGAATGGTCGAGATCCAAGTCGGGGTCAGTTCCAATCTGGCAGCTGAGTACAAAAGGGGCAAAGAAGTAGAATGGTCAATGTATGAATCCGAGGTCAATGGCAAGCAGCTTTAAAGAGTAGACAAATAGGTTTTCAGGTCACAACAAGTTCAGACAGATCACACACTAGCACAGGAACAAGGGAGGACTGAAGATAATCCAGCAATTTGGCAGTGTCTGGGCTGGGCTTATATAGGGAAGTTTAAGGTCACTTCCTGTGTGCCTCCTGGGCATTTTACCGCCTTTTTCCATCAGGTTGAGGTCACTTCCTGTGCGCCTCCTGGGCATTTTTCTGCCTTTTTCCATCAGGTCTTCTTCACAGGTTGGCGCACTGAGGCGTCTTTGGCGCATGCTCAGTTGGCACGAATTTCCTCTTGCGGCAATGCACCATTGGTGCATGCGTAGTAAGCCCTGGACTCTTACCTGTGGGTGTGGTGTATCTGGACTTTGCAAAAGCATTTGATACAGTCCCCCATAAACACTTAATTTACAAGCTGAGGTCTGCAGGCTTGAACCATAGGGTTTGTGCTTGGGTAAAAAACTGGTTACAGGGACTAATCCAAAAGGTAGTAATAAATAACATGTACTCAGACTGGTCTGGAGTTGTTAGTGGGGTACCCCAAGGTTCTGTCTTGGGAATAGGGATGAGCCGAACACCCCCCTGTTCAGAACATGCGAACAGGCGAAAAAATTTGTTTGAACTTGCGAACACCGTTAAAGTCTATGGGACACGAATATGAATAATCAAAAGTGCTAATTTTAAAGGCTTATATGCAAGTTATTGTCATAAAAAGTGTTTGGGGACCTGGGTCCTGCCCCAGGGGACGTGGATCAATGCAAAAAAAAGTTTTAAAAAAGGCCGTTTTTTTCGGGAGCAGTGATTTTAATAATGCTTAAAGTGAAACAATAAAAGTGTAATATTCCTTTAAATTTCGTACCTGGGGGGTGTCTATAGTATGCCTGTAAAGTGGCGCATGTTTGCGCCGACTGACCAAAAAAAAAAAAACGCGACCGCCGTATGACGCGTCTTCGCTCTGACAGTTCTTTTATAACTGAGGGTGGGGCCACACCATGTCATTGGTTTGGGGTTCCCCTTAATATTCATACCAGACCCAAAGGGACTGGTAATGGACTGGGGGGGAAATCCCATGCCATTTTTTTCAATTACTTCTTTTATCTGTATTGCCGGGACCGACAATTCATTATAGCCGCAAGCAGTTTTAAATTACTTTTTTCCTTTAGAAATGTCATTTTGTGCAGGGACTGTTCTAAACACGGGAAGCATGCGCCACTTTACAGGCATACTATAGACACCCCCCCAGGTACAAAATTTAAAGGAATATTTCACTTTTATTGTTTCACTTTAGCATTATTAAAATCACTGCTCCCGAAAAAACGGCAGTTTTTAAAACTTTTTTTTGCATTGATCCATGTCCTCTGGGGCAGGACCCAGGTCCCCAAACACTTTTTATGACAACAACTTGCATATAAGCCTTTAAAATTAGCACTTTTTTTTATCCCATAGACTTTTAAAGGGTGGTCCGAGGCTTTCGAATTTGCCGCAAACACCCCAAATTGTTTGCTATTCTGCGAACAGGCGAACATCGCGAACATCGGGCTCATCCCTAGTCACTGGCCAAAGCTATTACAAGTGGGCCTGTCTGCTCTCTTGTGATAGCAATAAAGTTACATTAAGCACCTCAATACTGGACACTTCCACCCCTTCCTGCCCAGGCCAATTTTCAGCTTTCAGTGCTCTCATATTTTGAATGACAATTACGCAGTAATGCAACATTGTACCCAAATTAAATTTTTATAATTTTTTGAGACAAATAGAGCTTTCTTTTGGTGGTATTTAGCCACCACTGGGTTTTTCACTTTTCACTTTTTGCTATATCAAAGAGAAAAGACTGAAAATGTAAAAAAGAACAAGAGTTTCTAAGTTTTTGTTATACAATTTTGCAAACAAATAATCGTTCTTCATAAATTTAAGCCAAAATTAAATTTACTACATTTCTTTGGTAAAAAATATCCCAAATTGTTGTGTATTATTTAGTCTGTGAGAAAGTTATAGAGTCTACAATCTATGGTACATACTGTACATATGAAAATTGATTAAACCTGATGTACTGACTGCATCTAATTTCCTTAGACCCTTAAATTCCAGGACAGTACAAATACCCCCAAATAACCCCTTTTTGGAAAGCAGACATCCCGAGGGATTTAGTAAGCATCATGGTGATTTTTTTTGAAGTTGTATTTGTTCCCACAATTTTTTGAAAAATGAAAAAAATGAAATAAAATGTATTTTTTTTTCCATAAAATTGTCATGTTAACTACTTATTTCTAACACACAGCATAGGAATACTTGCAATTACACATATTCTGCTACTCCTCCCAAAATCAAAGAAGCACTTTTGGGCTTTCAAGGAGCATCAATTATCCATAAATTATGCATCTAATTTCCTGACTACCTATCACACTTTTGAAGGCTCTGGAGCACAAGAACAGTGAAAACAACCTCAAAATGACCACATTTTGTTAAGCAAACACCCCAATGTATTTTATACGAGGCATCATGAGCATTTTAAACATTTATTTTTTGCCACAAAGTTGTCAATTTATAAGATATTTCTAACACACAGCATGGACATACTAAGAAACACACCCTAAAATACATGTGATACCACATGTGTGAGACGTTTTCCCAGCCTAGCTATATAGGGAGGCCAAATACACAAGGAGCACCTTTAGGTATTATAGGGTCATAACTGACTCAGCCAATTTACTAATTACCTCTCACATTTTTTGGAGGCCCTGGAGCACCCGGACAGTGGAAACAGCCACAAAATGACCACATTTTGCAAACCAAACACCCCAACATATTTTTTTATGTGGCATAATGAGTTGTCTATGTCATCTATGTAATTTTTGCCACAAACTTTTGCGAAATGCGGAAATTAAATGAATTTTTTTTACACACAGTTGTTAATTTCTAAGATTTTTCTAACATGCAGCACAGCCATACTTACAATTACACCCTAAAACACATTCTGCTACTCCTTCTCAGTATGGCAATACCACATGTGGCATAGGCCCTAATTCTCTGTGCCCAACATGACACCCCACTAATAGTACCTGGCCTATCATCTAAGTGTACTGCACTGATGGTGATTACCACTTCACCAGGATGTGCAGAGCTGCTGGTGGTTTCCTGCTCCTTCTCAAATCACCTGAATCACTTTGTTGGGACCTCTTCCTCCACTGAATCAGTTACTGATCCACTGACAGGTATTGTTTTTGCACTGAAACACTATTGCAGATGATGTTGGTGCACTGGGACACCAATGGATGTTGATGGTCCACTGTGACATCAACAGATGTTGATGTGCACTGGGAATACTGGCAGATGTTGATGTGCATTGGGACACCAACAGATGTTGATGTGCACTGGGGATACAGACAGATTCCCAGTGCACATCAACTTTATTATGCATCCGCCCCTGAAGATTGGCAATTACGCCATGAAACGCGTCGGTCATACACAGATGCAATATGATTCAACTTTAGGACCCACCTTGGTTTCAATGTTTCCACTTGTGAGAGGATTTTCTAGCAATGCAAGGAATAAGTCGTTTTACTATGTTTTATGGTTTCTTGCATCATGCTTTTTACATGTTTACTATTATGTATGCCTACTATTATGTATGTACTTTAAATCGCATGCTCTGCTGGGTGTTTTATACAAATGAACACATCTGTATTATGTGGTCATATCCTTGAGTCCTTCCATGCACTCCTCATTTAAAATCCCACAACCCCCTCTCTTCTCAATTAATAGGGATGGAGATTATGTTCTCATAATTCTCATTTAAAGTCCCGCAACCCCTTCTGTTTCTTGCTCAGGGATGGACGGTGCATGACGGACTCTAGGTTACATTGCGACTCTCTTTGGATTGTCCACTTTGGTTCATACCTTTGGTACTGTGTCCCTTCACATTCGGGCAATTTTTTATTTTGTTTATTTGTTTTTTACCTTCATGCTACTTTTCACTTGCTCCGTTGCGGCATTTGCTGTGGTGTGTTCTGAGGGACAATGGGGCTGCCTTTGCCTGCACTTCCAGGAGCAGTGATGCTCTCAGGTGCCCTCCCCTCTCCTCCATTGGTCACTCAGTTTGGGTGCGAGGAGATGGGCGGGTTTTTCTTCAGCGCATCGGCGCCACGCATCCGGCTTACATATCCGACGCCTGTGGGCGTTGGTGTGTCGGGATGAGTTTACGTCATCCTGGCTAACCAATAGGGAGTTTCGTCCAGTTTCAAATGAGCGGCCCCAGCCGCCTTGATCTGGACCTCCTCCCTCATGGTGTGCCAGCGTGGCGCTAGTTGGGCCGGTTGGACAACATTGGGTATACTCACCTCGGCCATTGGTTGCAGTCCATCCCTGCCTTTAATCTTACCCTTACTGCTGGGCTTCATGTCTCCCAGGGCAACAAAGGTATTTCCCCATCACCCATTTTTCTATTTGGGTTGGAAGTTTGTGCTTATCCCTAGTCAACCCACTTGGCTACTAATGTCACTCATCATTTAATTTAGATTGGAGCCCTTGCTTTTTCCACCTGCCAGGTGGACATACACTCACCTGGGAACCTGTCCATAGTCGGTGTTTCCCACTGACCCCACTTCAGCTCCTGGTTTGCAGACTACCCGGCGGCTCATGTGTTCCAACTCACACACACCTCCGCATGCTTCAAATGAGTAAGTTGTTTGGAGATGGACCACGTTCATCTCTATGTTAATGTTATTCCAGTCTTTGGGTGGTATGTATTTATGTCCTTCTGCAGATTTTACCTTATTATGCATCCGCCCCTGAAGATTGGCAATTACGCCATGAAACGCGTCAGTCATACACAGATGCAATATGATTCAACTTTAGGACCCACCTCGGTTTCAATGTTTCCACTCATGAGAAGATTTTCTAGCAATGCGAGGAATAAGTCGTTTTACTATGTTTTATGGTTTCTTGCATCATGCTTTTTACATGTTTACTATTATGTATGCCCACTAGGGTTGTCCCGATACCACTTTTTTAGGACCGAGTACAAGTACCGATACTTTTTTTCAAGTGCTCGCCGATACCGAGTACTGATACTTTTTTTAATGTCACGTGACAGTGTTTTTTTTTTTTTTTTTTTTTGGGGGGGGGGGTGAACGGTTTCTGTGTGTTTTTTTTTATTTACATTCATTATTTTTTTACAATCTTTTTTTTATTCTTTATTGCAATATGTGTGTTTTTTGTTTTTTTTTGATCAGCCCTGTTGGGGGGCTTTGGTGAGATATCAGGGGTCTTAACAGACCTCTGATATCTCCCCTTTGAGACAGAGAAAGAGACCGAGGATAAAGATTCCCCAGTCCCTTTCTCTGCAGCCTCAGCTGCACTGAGAATGAATGGAGAGAAGACAGCGGCTCCTCTCCATTCATAAACTGACACATCGTAATCACAGGAGATTACAATGTTCCAGTTATGTGAATAGACAGAGTCAGCTGACTCTGTCCATTCACACAGCAGAGAGGGGGACAGCGGAGGAGGACAGTGTAACGGAGGGGGATAGAACAACGGAGGTGGACAGCGGAGGAGGACAGAACAACAGAGGGGGACAGAGGAGGAGGACAGTGTAACGGAGGGGGACAGAACAACGGAGGAGGACAGTGGAGGAGGACAGAACAACAGAGGGTGACAGTGGAATGCTGGAATGGAGGGGGACAGAGAAACAGAGGGGAACAGCATAGGGGGACAGAGGAATGGAGGGGGCATGGAGGAGGATGAGGTGACAGTCAGCGGTGATCGCGTGTGGGGCAGTTACAAGCACCGATCACCGCTGTATGTCACTAAAGCCGCGGGGGGAGAAGCTTGTAACTCCCCCACGCGCTGATCACCGTTGACTGTCATAGTATCGGCGGAAGCATTGGGAGCATTTGCCCAAGTACAAGTACTTGGGCAAATGCTCGGTATCGGTGCCGATACCGATACTAGTATCGGTATCGGGACAACCCTAATGCCCACTATTATGTATGTACTTTAAATCACATGCTCTGCTGGGTGTTTTATACAAATAAACACATCTGTATTACGTGGTCATATCCTTGAGTCCTTCCATGCACTCCTCAATTAATAGGGATGGAGATTATGTTCTCATAATTCTCATTTAAAGTCCCACAACCCCTTCTGTTTCTGACAGATGTTGATGTGCGCTGGGACACTATTGCAGATGTTCTGCACGGCGACATTGACAGATGTTGATAGTCCACTGGGACATCAACAGATGTTGATGGTCCACTGGAATACTATTGCAGATGTTGTACACTGGAACACACTAATGCCCCGTACATACGGTCGGATTTTCCGACGGAAAATGTGTGATAGGACCTTGTTGTCAGAAATTCCGACCTTGAGTAGGCAACATCACACATTTTCCATCGGATTTTCCGACACTCAAAGTTTGAGAGCAAGCTATAAAATTTTCCGACAACAAAATCCATCAGAAATTCCAATCGTGTGTACACAAATCCGACGGACAAAGTGCCACGCATGCTCAGAATAAAGAAAGAGATGAAAGCTATTGGCCACTGCCCCATTTATAGTCCTGACGTACATGTTTTACGTCACTGCGTTCAGAATGATCGGATTTTCCGACAACTTTGTGTGACTGTGTGTATGCAAGACAAGTTTGAGCCAACATCCGTCGGAAAAAATCCTAGGATTTTGTTGTCGGAATGTCCGAACAAAGTCCGACCATGTGTACAGGGCATAACAGATGTTGATGTGCACTTAAACACTGTGACAGATGTCAATGGTCCACTGGGACACCACCAGATTTTGAAAGTCCACTAGTAACACTGACAGATGTATACAGTCCACTGGAACACTGACAGATGTTAATGGTCCACTAGGGACACCAACAGATGTTGATCGTCCACTGGAACACTGACAGATGTAAAAGGTCCCTTAGGGACACCAACAGATGGTGGTGGTCCACTAGAGACACAATAAATGTTGACGGTCCCCTAGGGACTCCAACAGATGTTGATGTTGCAATTGGACACTGACAAATGTTAATGTTGTAATAGGACACTATTGCAGATGTTGATGGGACACTGGTACACTGTGGCAGATATTGATGGAACACTAGTACATTGTGACAGATGTTGGTGGGGTATTTTTACACTGTGAGAGATATTTTTTTTCACTGGTGCAATGTGACATATGTTAATGGTCCACTAAGGACACTGACATATGTTGATGACCCAGTAGGGACACTGACAGATGCTGATGTTACAATTGGACATGGACAGATGTTGATATTGCAATGGAACACTATTGCAGATGTTGATTAAACACTGGTACGCTGTGACAGATGTTGATGGGACACTGGTACACTGTGACAGATGTTAATGGTACACCGAGACAGATGTTTCTGTGCACTTGGACACTGACAGATGGTGCTTGGTGTACTGTTTACAGATGACTGCACTGTGCTCCCCCATGCAAACACGCAATTGCATGTCCAGGTTTGGCACACATATGGAAATGATAATTGCACCACACATGAGGTATCTCCACAAATGTCAGAGAGAGAATAATAATTCTAGGACCATTGTTTATGATTAATTCTAAACTGATAACCTGTAAAGGCTTTTAAAGTGCCCCCTATGAACAGTTTTAGGTACCTTACTATTTAACCATTTCACAGGGGTGTGCAATTTTAACCACTTGACGACCGCCTCACGCCGATGTACGTCGGCAAGGTGGCACAGACAGGCAAAATCACATACATATACGTGATTTGCCTTCCGCGGGTGGGGGGTCCGATCGGAGGCGGTCGTCTTTTGTCCCACGGCGATCGGAGATGAGGGGGAGGCCATCCGTTCGTGGCCCCCCCTCGCGATCGCGGCTGGCCAATCACATCATTCCTTTGCTGCTGTATGCTAAACAGCAGCAAAGGAAATGATGTCATCTCTCCTCGGCTCGGTAATTTCCGTTCCGGCTCGAGGAGAGAAGACAGGTATGTGAGTGCACAACACCACACACACACAGTAGAACATGCCAGGCACACAAAACACCCCGGTCCCCCCCCGATCGCCCCCCGATCCCCCCCCCCAATCACCCCCCCCCCCTGTCACAAACTGACACCAGCAGTTTTTTTTTTTTTTCTGATTACTGCATGGTGTCAGTTTGTGACAGTTACAGTGTTGGGACAGTTAGTATTACCCCCCTGTAGGTCTAGGATACCCCCCTAACCCCCCCTAATAAAGTTTTAACCCCTTGATCACCCCCCGTCACCAGCGTCGCTAAGCGATCATTTTTCTGATCGCTGTATTAGTGTCGCTGGTGACGCTAGTTAGGGACCTAAATATTTAGGTTCGCCGTCAGCGTTTTATAGCGACAGGGACCCCCATATACTACCGAATAAATGTTTTAACCCCTTGATGGCCCCCTAGTTAACCCTTTCACCACTGATCACCGTATAAGTGTTACGGGTGACGCTGGTTAGTTTGTTTATTTTTTATAGTGTCAGGGCACCCGCCGTTTATTACCGAATAAAGGTTTAGCCCCCTGATCGCCCGGCGGTGATATGCGTCGCCCCAGGCAGCGTCAGATTAGCGCCAGTACCGATAACACCCACGCACGCAGCATACGCCTCCCTTAGTGGTATAGTATCTGTACGGATCAATATCTGATCCGATCAGATCTATACTAGCGTCCCCAGCAGTTTAGGGGTCCCAAAAACGCAGTGTTAGCGGGATCAGCCCAGATACCTGCTAGCACCTGCGTTTTGCCCCTCCGCCCGGCCCACCCAAGTGCAGTATCGATCGATCACTGTCACTTACAAAACACTAAACGCATAACTGCAGCGTTCGCAGAGTCAGGCCTGATCCCTGCGATCGCTAACAGTTTTTTTGGTAGCATTTTGGTGAACTGGCAAGCACCAGCCCCGGGCAGCGTCAGGTTAGTGCCAGTAGCGCTAACACCCACGCACGCACCGTACAGCTCCCTTAGTGGTATAGTATCTGATCAGATCAATATCTGATCCGATCAGATCTATACTAGCGTCCCCAGCAGTTTAGGGTTCCCAAAAACACAGTGTTAGCGGGATCAGCCCAGATACCTGCTAGCACCTGCGTTTTGCCCCTCCGCCCGGCCCAGCCCCCCAAGTGCAGTATCGATCGATCACTGACACTTACAAAACACTAAATGCATAACTGCAGCGTTCGCAGAGTCAGGCCTGATCCCTGCGATCGCTAACAGTTTTTTTGGTAGTATTTTGGTGAACTGGCAAGCACCAGCCCCAAGCAGCGTCAGCTTAGCGCCAGTACCGCTAACACCCACGCACGCACCGTACACCTCCCTTAGTGGTATAGTATCTGAACGGATCAATATCTGATCCGATCAGATCTATACTAGCGTCCCCAGCAGTTTAGGGTTCCCAAAAACGCAGTGTTAGCGGGATCAGCCCAGATACCTGCTAGCACCTGCATTTTGCCCCTCCGCCCGGCCCAGCCCACCCAAGTGCAGTATCGATCGATCACTGTCACTTACAAAACACTTAACACATAACTGCAGCGTTTGCAGAGTCAAGCCTGATCCCTGCGATCGCTAACAGTTTTTTAGTAGCTTTTTATTGAACTGGCAAGCGCCAGCGGCCTAGTACACCCCGGTCGTAGTCAAACCAGCACTGCAGTAACACTTGGTGACGTGGCGAGTCCCATAAGTGCAGTTCAAGCTGGTGAGGTGGCAAGCACAAGTAGTGTCCCGCTGCCACCAAGAAGACAAACACAGGCCCGTCGTGCCCATAGTGCCCTTCCTTCTGCATTCGCCAATCCTAATTGGGAACCCACCGCTTCTGCAGCGCCCGTACTTCCCCCATTCACATCCCCAACCAAATGCAGTCGGCTGCATGAGAGGCATTTTCTTTATGTCCTCCCGAGTACCCCTACCCAACGAACCTCCAAAAAAGATGTCGTGTCTGCAGCAAGCGCGGATATAGGCGTGACACCCGCTATTATTGTCCCTCCTGTCCTGACAATCCTGGTCTTTGCATTGGTGAATGTTTTGAACGCTACCATTCATTAGTTGAGTATTAGCGTAGGGTACAGCATTGCACAGACTAGGCACACTTTCACAGGGTCTCCCAAGATGCCATCGCATTTTGAGAGACCCGAACCTGGAACCGGTTACCGTTATAAAAGTTAGTTACAAAAAAAGTGTAAAAAAAAAAAAAAAATATATAAAATAAAAAAAAATAGTTGTCGTTTTATTGTTCTCTCTCTCTCTATTCTCTCTCTCTTGTTCTGCTCTTTTTTACTGTATTCTATTCTGCAATGTTTTATTGTTATTATGTTTTATCATGTTTGCTTTTCAGGTATGCAATTTTTTATACTTTACCGTTTACTGTGCTTTATTGTTAACCATTTTTTTGTCTTCAGGTACGCCATTCACGACTTTGAGTGGTTATACCAGAATGATGCCTGCAGGTTTAGGTATCATCTTGGCATCATTCTTTTCAGCCAGCGGTCGGCTTTCATGTAAAAGCAATCCTAGCGGCTAATTAGCCTCTAGACTGCTTTTACAAGCCGTGGGAGGGAATGCCCCCCCCCACCGTCTTCCGTGTTTTTCTCTGGCTCTCCTGTCTCAACAGGAAACCTGAGAATGCAGCCGGTGATTCAGCCAGCTGACCATAGAGCTGATCAGAGACCAGAGTGGCTCCAAACATCTCTATGGCCTAAGAAACCGGAAGGTACGAGCATTTTATGACTTAGATTTTGCCGGATGTAAATAGCGCCATTGGGAAATTGGGGAAGCATTTTATCACACCGATCTTGGTGTCGTCAGATGCTTTGAGGGCAGAGGAGAGATCTAGGGTCTAATAGACCCCATTTTTTTCAAAAAAGAGTACCTGTCACTACCTATTGCTATCATAGGGGATATTTACATTCCCCGAGATAACAATAAAAATGATTAAAAAAAAAAAAAAAAAATGAAAGGAACACTTTAAAAATAAGATAAAAAAGCAAAAAAATAATAAAGAAAAAAAAAAAAAAAAAAAAAAGCACCCCTGTCGCCCCCTGCTCTCACGCTAAGGCGAACGCAAGCGGCGGTCTGTCGTCAAATGTAAACAGCAATTGCACCATGCATGTGAGGTATCGCCACGAAGGTCAGATCGAGGGCAGTAATTTTTGCAGTAGACCTCCTCTGTAAATCTAAAGTGGTAACCTGTAAAGGCTTTTAAAGGCTTTTAAAAATGTATTTATTTTGTTGCCACTGCACGTTTGTGCGCAATTTTAAAGCAAAACCCCCCCAAATGACCCCATTTTGGAAAGTAGACACCCCAAGGAAATTGCTGAGAGGTATGTTGAACCCATTGAATATTTATTTTTTTTGTCCCAAGTGATTGAATAATGACAAAAAAAAAAAATATTTACAAAAAGTTGTCACTAAATGATATATTGCTCACACAGGCCATGGGCCTATGTGGAATTGCACCCCAAAATACATTCAGCTGCTTCTCCTGAGTATGGGGATACCACATGTGTGGGACTTTTTGGGAGCTTAGCCGCGTACGGGGCCCCGAAAACCAAGCACCGCCTTCAGGATTTCTAAGGGTGTAAATTTTTGATTTCACTCTTCACTGCCTATCGCAATTGTATGTCCAGGTTTGGCACACATATGGAAATGATGATTGCACCACACATGAGGTATCTCCACAAATGTCAGAGAGAGAATAATAATTCTAGGACCATTGTTCATTATGAATTCTAAACTGATAACCTGTAAAGGCTTTTAAAGTGACCCCTATGAACAATTTTAGGTACCTTACTTTGTCACCATTTCACAGGGGTGTGCAATTTTAAATCTTGATATATTTGGTATCTACTGGAAGCAATATCATCATTTAGCTTTTTATAAAAATATGAGAATTATATTTTGTTTGTGCGCACTAAAATCATTTTTTCCCCTGAAAATTTGCATTTGATAAACAGCTGCACAAATATCATGTGACATAAAAGATTGCTGCCATTTTATTCTCCAGGGCCTCCTATTAATATAAAAACCAAAAAGTGAAACTGTGCAAATTTAGTAAATATTGATTAACACACATAATCTGCAGCATAAATGTATAGTATAACATACATAAATAACTCAGTAAATGATTTGCCACACTCACTAAAATGATAAAGTGAAATGCAAAGAAAGCAATAGTAAACCCTTAAAAAAATCATGCAGATAGTGTCAAAGTTCCAATGAAAATAATATTGGTAATTATTATATAATACAGTTAGGTCCATAAATATTGGGACATCGACACAATTCTAATCATTTTGGCTCTATACACCACCACAATGGATTTGAAATGAAACGAACAAGATGTGCTTTAACTGCAGACTTTCAGCTTTAATTTGAGGGTATTTACATCCAAATCAGGTGAACGGTTTGTATATGTGCCTCCCACTTTTTAAGGGACCAAAAGTAATGGGACAGATTAACAATCATCCATCAAACTTTCACTTTTTAATACTTGGTTGCAAATCCTTTGCAGTCAATTACGGCCTGAAGTCTGGAATGCATAGACATCACCAGACACTGGGTTTCATCCCTGGTGATGCTCTGCCAGGTCTCTACTGCAACTGTCTTCAGTTCCTGCTTGTTCTTGGGGCATTTTCCCTTCAGTTTTGTCTTCAGCAAGTGAAATGCATGCTCAATCGGATTCAGGTCAGGTGATTGACTTGGCCATTGCATAACATTCCACTTTCCCTCTTTGGTTGCTTTCGCAGTATGCTTCGGGTCATTGTCCATCTGTACTATGAAGCGCAGTCCAATGAGCTCTGAAGCATTTTGTTGAATATGAACAGATAATATTGCCCGAAACACTTCAGAATTCATCCTGCTGCTTTTGTCAGTAGTCACATCATCAATAAATACAAGATAACCAATTCCATTGGTAGCCATACATGCCCACGCCATGACACTACCACCACCATGCTTCACTGATGAGGTGGTATGCTTTGGATCATGAGCAGTTCCTTTCCTTCTCCATACTCTTCTCTTCCCATCACTCTGGTACAAGTTGATCTTGGTCTCATCTGTCCATAGGATGTTGTTCCAGAACTGTGAAGGCGTTTTTAGATGTTATGCAAACTTTAATCTGGCCTTCCTGTTTTTGAGGCTCACCAATGATTTCCATCTTGTGGTGAACCCTCTGTATTCACTCTGGTGAAGTCTTCTCTTGATTGTTGACTTTGACACACATACACCTACCTCCTGGAGAGTGTTCTTGATCTGGTCAACTGTTGTGAAGGGTGTTTTCTTCACCAGGGAAAGAATTCTTTAGTCATCCACCACAGTTGTTTTCCATGGTCTTCTGGGTCTTTTGGTGTTGCTGAGCTCACCGGTGCCTTCTTTATTTTTAAGGATGTTCCAAACAGTTGATTTGGCCACACCTAATGTTTTTGCTATCTCTCTGATGGGTTTGTTTTGTTTTTTCAGCCTAATGATGGCTTGCTTCACTGATAGTGACAGCTCTTTGGATCCAATATTGAGAGTTGACAGCAACAGATTCCAAATGCAAATAGCACACTTGAAATGAACTCTGGACCTTTTATCTGCTCCTTGTAAATGGGATAACGAGGGAATAACACACACCTGGCAATGGGACAGCTGAGCAGCCAGTTGTCCCATTACTTTTGGTCCCTTAAAAAGTGGGAGGCACATATACAAACTGTTGTAATTCCTACACCCTTCACCTGATTTGGATGTAAATACCCTCACATTAAAGCTGAAAGTCTGCAGTTAAAGCACATCTTGTTCGTTTCATTTCAAATCCATTGTGGTGGTGTATAGAGCCAAAAAGATTAGAATTGTGTCGGTGTCCCAATATTTATGGACCTGACTGTATATATAATAATAATGAATCCTCAAATTAAAAGTTCATACGAAAAGTGTCAAAAGTCCAACGCCCTTGACATGACTTCAAAATATGTCAAATGGAATCTCCATATGTAATAACTTCCTTCATTGAAGAAAGACGCCACACGTCTTAACATCCATTGAAGATGTCAGCTTACCAAAGGAAGTGTAACTCTCTATCATAGAGGAATCAAAAAGTGCTTGTATGGAAGAAATCCCACTGCTGGAGTCCAAAATTGCCCTCGGGTCTCTTAAAACTGGTCCTTCACAGCTCATGGTCCGGGGAATATAAAAAACAGGGCACCAGTTTCTTCCACACAAGCGCTTTTTGACTTCTCTATGATAGAGAGTCACACTCTCTTTGGTACACACCCTTTACATCAGTAAAATCAGTCTGTATATGCAGTAAAGCATGCTTGTTATACTCATTGTGGAACCTAAGGAGTTAATCCCCTGCATTTTGTAAAAGGCTGTTTAATCCTGTCTCCTCTGATCCTTCCCTCACTCCACTGTCTCCAATATATCTCCTATTAGTACAGGGCTAGGGGGCTAGCTGCACATGCTCAGTTTGGTGTGTATTTTATTTTTATTTTTTCAAAAGAATTTATTGAAGAACTATTCATACAGATATATAGTTTGAGCGACAGAAGGAACTTATTACATTTTACATTTTAACACTTGAACCGAGAAGATAAAGTACATGATAAAATAGAATAAAATAAAATAAAGTAAAATAAAATAAAAATATACTGATTCAAGAGTAAGTACATGTATAGATAACATTTAGAATGTATAGATAAAATGTATAATATAATAAGTAGAGGGGAGGATAATCAATGTCTCCAGGGACCCCATAAGGGAGGGGGACAATGATTGGAGAATGAGTTTTCTACATATAGCAGTAAATCCAGTGAGACCAGTAACAATAACTGAAAAACAATAATATAGAACTGGATGGATCTCCTATTACCGAATACTAATCTATGAGGGGAAAAAACTAGGACGGGGAGGAAAGAAAGAAAAAAAAAAAAAAAGGGGGGAGGGGGGCAACCTGTGACTATTTACGTTGGAGGCATAATATGTACTAGCTAATCGGGCATAAGTAGAAGAGTTGTTCGTTTTAGGTCAGACATATGCAGGTTAGAAGTAAATGCTCAGGATCCTAACCCTATAGGCTTAAATGAGATATATGTGATGAGAGAGAGCTCAAGGACTGTCATCATTGTCCTCCTGCGATTGGAGAATCTTGTAGTAAACGAAGGGGCTATGAAAAGACTCAAGTGACTCTGGATGCATTGTTGAGTTAATGAATGCCCCCCATCGTGAGAAGAAGTGTTTGTTTGTGACCAGGTTGTTGAAATCGGTAGTGCTTTTTTTCTTGTGGAGTTGCAGCAGAAGCTCTTGTTTGACCTGTGATATTTTTGGACAGGATGGGGAGGTCAATTTTTTAAGAATTGCTCTCCTAGCTGCAAATAGACTGATTAGAATCCACAGGATGATTGGCATTGGAGGACCATGTCAGGAGTTGCTTGTCCCAGTAACCAAAGATTAGAACCAGAGGGTTTTTTGGGAGATGCAGCAGGGTGATTCCATGTATGAAGGATATAATTTGATTCCAGAAAACGGAGATGAAAGTACATGACCAGAAGCAGTGAGTTAAAGTAGGTCTTGCCTGGTGGCAAAGAGGACAGAGGAATGATTGAGGGTTGCTTTTGTCCTGGAGGAAGGGTATATAGGCCCTTCATCTGTGGTTCCCTCCAATATTCGCAAGGTATCAACTGGAGGATTTTGTTGTATCCCTGCAACATTTTGTCGAGTAGCTCTGGATCCGGAAAGTCTTTGCCCCAGTTCACAACAGAAGAAGAGGACAAGGAGGGAGTTATCTTGCTGACTAAAGGTTTGTAGATGACTGAGATGGTATATGAACCCTCATGAAGCAATCAATCTGTGATGGAAGACCTAAATCTCTTGCCTCCTTCCTGCAAGAGGTGCGGATGAAGTTGACACATTGCCAGAAGTAGAATATGTGGGATTTTGGCAGAGAGAATTTCTGGGCTATGGCTGAGGATGTATAAGGTGTACCTGAATCCAAATCACATAGGGAAGAAAATTTTGTGAAACCGTTATTTTGTTATAAAGTATAAATTTGGTGATCCAGCCCTGGAGAAAAGCTGGGGTTTCCTTGGATAGGTGAGTGTCTGGAGATGAAGGGGAAAAGTTTTTCAGTCCTACGTACTTCCCTCCATACAATGGCTGTGTCTCGTAGGAGAAGGTTATATTGTAGGTCTAAACGTATAGATTTCCATTGGAAGTGTAATAGGGCTACCAAAGAATAAGGGTGTGACATTGCAGGTTCAAGAGAATAATTTGAGTACCGAGATGCCTGCTGTATCCAGTCTAGACCTATCCTCAATAAGCATTTTAAATTATAGACTCAAACATTTGGGAGACTAATGCCTCCTTTGCCCTTGGGGAGATGCAGCTTAGTTAGCACTATGCGTGACCTCTTTTGTTACTAGATAAATTTGGTGGTGGCTTTATTCAATAGATGGATGTCTTTATGCTTTAAGAGCAGTAGTAAAGTTTGAAGTGGGTAGAGTAAACGTGCAAAACTAACCATTTTGAATAAATCTCCCCAGGAGCGAGAGAGAGGCTAATCAATCCAGTTTTCCAATTTTTGAATGATTTTGTTTATTAGAGGTGGATAGTTAAAGGTATACAGTGAAGAAGGGATTTTACCAATCTTGATACCCAAGTAAGTAATGTGAGATTTGGCTATGGTGAAAGGTGAGTGGGAAGTCCAGGATAAGTTTAATGTGGGACCTTAAGGAAGAATTTCGCTTTTTTTGTAATTGATACGTAGACCTGAGCAGAGTCTAAACTCGTCAAAGATCTTTTTAATATTGATCATGTCGGAGGTGGGGTTTCCTGAGATTATGAGTACATCGTTTGCTAAAAGAGCTGATCGTAGCTCATGCTCCCCTAAATTAATTCCATGTAAAGATGCCTTAGTATTTACGAATCTAGAGAGGGTTTCCAAGGCCAAGTTGAAAAGTAAGGGTGATAGGGGGCAGCCTTGCCTCATACCTTTATATAGATGGAATTCCTCAAAGAGTAGACCTGCCACTACCAGTCAGGCCACGGGTAGAGAATACTTGAAGGTAAAGAGATGATTAAAGGAACCAGTAAAGCCTAGCTTTGACAGGACTAAGGAAAGCCAATCGAAACTGACGTTGTCAAAGGCTTTTTTCGCGTCCAGTGTGATAATGGCAAAATCCCCCTCTGGGTGTTTTTTAGCATTTTCTAGTACCATCAATACCTTGCGGATGTTTAGTGAAGCCGTTCTCCCTTTTACAAACCCTGACTGCACTGGATGTATTAGGAAGGGGATGACATTGGCAAGTCTGGTGGCAACTATTTTTGAGAGGATTTTGACATCTAAATTTGAAAAGTGAAATGGGCCTATATGAACCCGGTTCGAGGGTCTTTCCCTTTTTTTGATGATAGTTTCATGATGGCTTGGTTTGCGGAGGGTAGGTACGGCCCTCCTCTCCAAATATTTTTGTATACACTGAGGAGGATGGGTTCAACAATGTAAACTTTAATAGACATACAGGTGTCAACTCACATTTAGGCTGAATATTATAGGCATTGCGGTATCACTCCTGACTACTTCACTCGTCCAAACAATCTGGTCAGTGAAGAGTCCGCCGCTGTGGATGGAAGGCCGGATGCAGAAGATGAGCTCAAGCTGAGGCGTGAGGCGCAAGGCACAGGTGACTGCAGGGGATGACGTCACTAAACGTGGATGCATTTCGTGAGCATGCACACTGTGGTGTTCTGGAAAGCCGCGCTCCTTTCTCAATGGACATAGTGAGAGACCCATTCCATTCCATTTTAAAGAAGATGATCGGGAAAGGGGAGGGAACAAGGGATAGGGCCCGTACTAATTACTATGGGCAAAGTGCAGTTTTAAAACCATTTATGGCACAAGTATTACTAAGAGTTACTATTAATGTGGGCAATGTTACTATGGACAAAAGTGCAGTTATAAAAACATATATGGGCACACGTTCTAATGAAATCAATCAGAACAATGCACTAGTGATCGTAAAGGCATAATTTAACCTAATTTGGCATAATCAGTAACGGTGATGGGAGGTATATATGGAACCAATATAACTAAAAAGAAATATTAGTTTAAGAATGGGGAAATGTGGATAAAACTACTAAAAAGTTAATAGATTAAAAATTAATTGTTAATTAATTAGTTAGAATAAAAAATAATAAATAAATTAAATAAAATTAATATCAATCCATATTATCATAGTGAAGTGGGAATAATAATAATAATAATAATACTAAGAATACTAAAGGGAATAATAGAAATACATTAATTATGATAATAATAATGATATTAATAATTAATAATATAATCTATTTTTTTTTTATTATTATAATTGGTTATTACGATTATCATTTAAATTATTTAAGAGATAATTATGGTAAATGACTGGATACTATATTACTGATAAATATGATCAAATAATGAACAAGAATACTAGGAGAAAATAAATATATACAGTATTATTAGACCATAAAATAAGCCATGGGGGAAGGAAGTAGAAGGGAAAGGAAAGGTGGAGGGAGGGGGGGGGGGAGGGGAAGATGGGAAGTATCGGGGTCAAGGGAGTGATGGGATTGGAAGGGGGGTTGGGTTATGGGGGAGAAGGGCACCATAATTTAATAAGTAGCAAGTGTATAGCACAACTGGACCTATGTATGCTCACTCACAATGTATAACATACTGTAATAATAATGTAACATCTAAACAAGGTCATACACATATACATCATATGTAACAGAAGAAATAAAAATGGTACAAATACCTCTAACAAATATTTCTAACGATACTTACAACAGTAAGATCCCGCCTCCCCCAAGAAATGAAAAACCTGAAGTGAAATGAATAAAGATACCAGCTCTATTGATGTTATAGACACACCTTTTTTTGACGAGGATCTCATCAGTCTTTTTACACAACACTCTGCCACCTCACTTCCCATTATCCACACACCTTTCAGGCCCAAATCCATCTTTAATCCATCAAATGCCAAGGGCCCTTATATAGAGAGCTTTTATAGGGTAGTATATGCATATTTTCAAAAACTGTGCCAGTCTTCCAATATGACAAAAAACAATAATCTCTCCCCTTCCGAGATCAGAGCACTCAAATCTCTGACTGAGGCTGAGAACATTGTCATTAAATTGGCCAATAAGGGTGGAGGGATCGTACTACAAAATAAAGTAGATTATGTGGGTGAGGCAAAGAGATTACTCTGCGATAGCACCACCTATATGAAAATTGCAAAAGATCCTACACCTAACTTTGCCAAAGAAGTTGACATCTTAGTATCAATGGCATTTCAAAATAATATTATCAACAAAATGGAAAAATCTTTCCTTCTTAAGGACTTCTACCAGGTGCCTTACCACCTTCGGAAGGTCCACAAAAGTCTAGAATCCCCTCCTGGCAGACCTATTGTGGCTGCGATGGATAGCGTGACCACAGGGCTGAGCCTTTACATTAACCAGTTTTTACAGCCCATTGTGCACCAATTACAGTCATACATCAGAGATGGGACACATTTGCTAGAACATTTGTCCTCATATAAGAGGGAGCCGACTTATGTATGGCTATCACTTGATGTGAGTTCTTTATACACACCCATCCCCCATACTTTCGGCCTATTGGCTCTGGAACATTTTACATGCCACACTTTTTTGCTTGACACACAATTATTTTAATTTTGATGGAGATTTCTATCTACAACTACAGGGCACTGCGATGAAGGCCAATTTTGTCCCCTCTTATGCAAATTTAGCAATGGGATTTTGGGAGAACCAATCCTTTAAAAATAACCCCTTTTTGGCCAATATCGTATTCTTTGGGTGCTATATAGACAACATAATTGTCATTTGGAATGGTACCCTTGACACTATCAACCAGTTTGTAGACTATTGTAATGACAATCAGTATGGCTTGTCCTTCACATTCGTCACTGATCCCAATACTTTGGTCTTTTTAGATCTGGAATTAGGCCATGATGAAGTTACTACTACCATTTTTGCAAAAAAATATATTAAACCAACCGCAGGCAATTCTTATCTACATCACAAAAGTTGTAATTTCCCCAAATGGATTGATAACATCCCGAAAGGACAATTCTGTCAACTACAACAGAATTGTACTAGAGACAGTGACTATATCGATCAAAGTGCACTATTAAAGAAGAAGTTTAGTGATAAAGAATACCCCAAGTCCCTATTTGATGAAGCTTTCCAACATTACCTTAAAGGGAAACCACCAAAAATGGTTCGTGAACCAGAAGATCATTCAGTTCGGTTCACCACCACTTTTCATTTCCAATTTAAAAAAATGGAGAAAATACTGGCTAACCATTATATGCAAGAAACACGTGAAAAATGGATGTGGGACTTTAGATGAGGTATGTCTCTGTTGGTGAGGGTAGGTGTGTAAATTAATTATATTAGTAGAGAAAATTTATTGTAACCAATCCCCAATGGGTAGTCCCTATGATAATTAAATTTGATAAATAATTCTTACATATAATATATACTGAACGATGTAAACATATTCAATGCAAGGGTATAAGAAGAAACCCATAATTAATAATAGTAACGTATTTAATATTTAAACATAGAAGGACATAATTGGTACAAAAGACAATAGTAAAATAGTAAATAGTAAAATAAACATTATACATAATTGTCATAATGAAAAATACATAATGTAAAAAACACAAAAGATTGTAAAATGAATTCATGATGATACAAGCTATAACTTGGCTTGGCTTTAATTTACACACCTACCCTCACCAATAGGGATGAGCCGAACACCCCCCTGTTCGGTTCGCACCAGAACATGCGAACAGGAAAAAAGTTAGTTCGAACACGCGAACTCCGTTAAAGTCTATGGGACACGAACATGAATAATCAAAAGTGCTAATTTTAAAGGCTTATAGGCAAGTTATTGTCATTAAAAGTGTTTGGGGACCTGGGTCCTGCCCCAGGGGACATGGATCAATGCAAAAAAAAGTTTTAAAAACGGCCGTTTTTTCAGGAGCAGTGATTTTAATAATGCTTAAAGTCAAACAATAAAAGTGTAATATCTCTTTAAATTTCGTAGCTGGGGGGTGTCTATAGTATGCCTGTAAAGGGGCGCATGTTTCCCGTGTTTAGAACAGTCTGACAGAAAAATGACATTTCGAAGGAAAAAACCCATTTAAAACTACCCGCGGCTATTGCATTGCCGACAATACACATAGAAGTTCATTGATAAAAACGGCATGGGAATTCCCCACACGGGAACCCCGAACCATAATTTAAAAAAAAAAAATGACGTGGGAGTCCCCCTAAATTCCATACCAGGCCCTTTAGGTCTGGTATGGATATTAAGGGGAACCCGGGCCAAAATTTAAAAAAAAAATGATGTGGGGTTCCCCCTAAATTCCATACCAGACCCTTCAGGTCTGGTATGGATTTTAAGGGGAACCTCGCGCCAAGAATAAAAATGGCGTGGGGTCCCCCCAAAAATCCATACCAGACCCTTATCCGAGCACGCAACCTGGCAGGGCGCAGGAAAAGAGGGGGGATGAGAGTGCGCCCCCCCTCCTGAACCGTACCAGGCCACATGCCCTCAAGATTGGGAGGGTGCTTTGGGGTAGCCCCCCAAACTACCTTGTCCCCATGTTGATGAGGACAAGGGCCTCATCCCCACAACCCTGGCCGGTGGTTGTGGGGGTCTGCAGGCGGGGGGCTTATCGGAATCTGGAAGCCCCCTTTAACAAGGGGACCCCCAGATCCCGGCCCCCCCCGTGTGAAATGGTAAGGGGGTACTTACCCCTACCATTTCACTAAAAAACTGTCAAAAATGTTAAAAATGACAAGAGACAGTTTTTGACAATCCCTTTATTTAAATGCTTCTTCTTTCTTCTATCTTCCTTCATCTTCTTCTTCTTCTGGTTCTTCCTCCGGCGTTCTCATCCAGCATCTTCTCCGCGGCGTCTTCTATCTTCTTTTCCTCAGGCCGCTCCGCACCCATGGCATGGGGGGAGGCTCCCGCTCTTCTCTACATCTTCTTCTTCTTCTCTTCTTCCTTCTTCTCTTTTTCTCTTCTTTTCTTCTTCATTTTCTTCTCCGGGCCGCTCCGCATCCATGCTGGCATGGAGGGAGGCTCCCGCTGTGTGACGGCGTCTCCTCGTGTAACGGTTCTTAAATAACGGGGGCGGGGCCACCCGGTGACCCCGCCCCCCTCTGACACACGGTGACTTGACGGGACTTCCCTGTGACATCACAGGGAATGCCACAGGGTAGTCCCGTCATGTCCCGTGCGTCAGAGGGGGGTGGGGTCACCGGGTGACCCCACCCCCGTTATTTAAGAACCGTCAGATGAGGAGACGCCGTCACACAGCGGGAGCCTCCCTCCATGCCAGCATGGATGCGGAGCGGCCCGGAGAAGAAAATGAAGAAGAAAAGAAGAGAAAAATAGAAGAAGGAAGAAGAGAAGAAGAAGATGAAGAGAAGAGCGGGAGCCTCCCCCCATGCCATGGGTGCGGATCGGCCCAAGGAGAAGATAGAAGACGCCGCGGAGAAGATGCTGGACGAGAACGCTGGAGGAAGAACCAGAAGAACCAGAAGATGAAGGAAGATAGAAGAAAGAAGAAGCATTTAAATAAAGGAATTGTCAAAAACTGTCTCTTGTCATTTTTAACATTTTTGACAGTTTTTTAGTGAAATAGTAGGGGTAAGTACCCCCTTACCATTTCACACGGGGGGGGGGCGGGATCTGGGGGTCCCCTTGTTAAAGGGGGCTTCCAGATTCCGATAAGCCCCCCGCCCGCAGACCCCCACAACCACCGGCCAGGGTTGTGGGGATGAGGCCCTTGTCCTCATCAACATGGGGACAAGGTGTTTTGGGGGGCTACCCCAAAGCACCCTCCCAATGTTGAGGGCATGTGGCCTGGTACGGTTCAGGAGGGGGGGCACACTCTCGTCCCCCCCTCTTTTCCTGCGGCCTGCCAGGTTGCGTGCTCGGATAAGGGTCTGGTATGGATTTTTGGGGGGACCCCACGCCGTTTTTTTTTTTGGTGCGGGGTTCCCCTTAAAATCCATACCAGACCCGAAGGGTCTGGTATGGAATTTAGGGGGACTCCCACGTCATTTTTTTTTTTTAATTTTGGTTCGGGGTTCCCGTGTGGGGAATTCCCATGCCGTTTTTATCAATGAACTTCTATGTGTATTGTCGGCAATGCAATAGCCGCGGGTAGTTTTAAATGGGTTTTTTCCTTCGAAATGTCATTTTTCTGTCAGACTGTTCTAAACACGGGAAACATGCGCCCCTTTGCAGGCATACTATAGACACCCCCCCAGCTACGAAATTTAAAGGGATATTACACTTTTATTGTTTGACTTTAAACATTATTAAAATCACTGCTCCTGAAAAAACGGCCTTTTAAAACTTTTTTTCGCATTGATCCATGTCCCCTGGGGCAGGACCCGGGTCCCCAAACACTTTTTATGACAATAACTTGCATATAAGCCTTTAAAATTAGCACTTTTGATTTCTCCCATAGACTTTTAAAGGGTGTTTCGCGGCATTCGAATTTGCCGCGAACACCCCAAATTGTTCGCTGTTCGGCGAACTTGCGAACAGCCAATGTTCGAGTCGAACATGAGTTCGACTCGAACTCGAAGCTCAACCCTACTCACCAACAGAGACATACCTCATCTAAAGTCCCGCATCCATTTTTCTCGTGTTTCTTGCATATTGTTTAGGGATGGAGGCACGTCTCTGATATGTTTGGGCTAAATTGGGTCATATTCTGTTTTTTATCTTGTTCTATATAGGGTGGTAGACACCTATTTTGTTTAGTGACCTAATATGCCCTACATATTTAAATAACTATACCTCAATTTACATATACATACCTAGAGATTCTTATCGAACGTCAGTGTAGTATCTGCTCTAATTTTAACCAAAAAATCTTTTCAACTAGATTAAATAGGTTAATTACATATGTCTATCTGACCCACTATAGACAACTAGCATGAGGCCATATTCTGTATGTCTGCCTTGCATCTCTTTCCTTGCTTTATCTGTTTATTACATTCACCCCAGTCCAAGGACTATGGGCTTGGTTTTACTCTGTCTCTTTCTGGGGTTGTGAGGTGTTCAGTTCTTCCCCCTCACCCATCCCCTTTTGCGATGGGGCGGGGATCAACCTCTGCACCTTTGCATCATGCTTACACATTTCCACACATGGTGACCCTCGGGTGCCGTGGGAGGCACGTGGGTTTTAACATCTCACGCTGCGGCGGGGATCGATTCTTCCTATCCCCATCCCCGCTTTAGCATTGATGCATGATGCTGGCGGGGACCCACCCCGATCCACGGGTACTTAATCCAGGAGGAGCCCATGGCTGCTTGCATTTTTTCCACCCTGACGGTATGACCTACATGCCCCATTCAGACTTCTCAGGTACGGAGGGAACGTCCCAGGTTTACAGACACACACACACACACACATACACACACATACATACACACACATCCATCTTCATACACTCACACACACACATACACGCTTCTGCACTCACACTTCTACACTCACACTTCTACACTCACATTTACATACACTCACACCCATACTCCTCACTCACTTAGTTTTTCATTTATGTGTTTGCAGGATCACTCTATGGACACTCCACTATTGGATGTGCCCACTGTACTGCCATAGCATTACATACTGGGCTTTCAGACCCCCCATTCCCACACCCCACCCAGTCCACCCGATTTCCTAGGGAGGACTTCGGAGGTGGAAACATTGGGATGGGATCTCCCGCCTCAACCCCAGATGAGACAAACTATTCCAGGCTATGTCCTTTCCACCCTAGAAGCTGTAGGTCTATACCCATAAGATACCCCATAGGTAAAGTACTGATTGTTAGACTGTATTGTTTGTCTCTTAATATACTAGTAGGGATGAGCCGAACACGCGAACACCGTTAAAGTCTATGGGACACGAACATGAATAATCAAAAGTGCAAATTTTAAAGGCTTATAGGCAAGTTATTGTCATAAAAAGTGTTTGGGGACCTGGGTCCTGCCCCAGGGGACAGGGATCAATGCAAAAAAAAGTTTTAAAAATGGCAGTTTTTTCAGGAGCAGTGATTTTAATAATGCTTAAAGTCAAACAATAAAAGTGTAATATCCCTTTAAATTTTGTAGCTGGGGGGGTGTCTATAGTATGCCTGTAAAGGGGCGCATGTTTCCCATGTTTAGAACAGTCTGACAGCAAAATGACATTTCAAAGAAAAAAAGTCATTTAAAACTACTCGCGGCTATTGCATTGCCGGTTCGACAATACACATAAAAGTTCATTGATAAAAACGGCATGGGAATTCCCCACAGGGGAACCCCGAACCAAAATTTAAAAAAAAAATGACGTGGGGGTCCCCCTAAATTCCATACCAGGCCCTTCAGGTCTGGTATGGATATTAAGGGGAACCCCGGCCAAAATTTAAAAAAAAAATGACGTGGGGGTCCCCCTAAATTCCATACCAGACCCTTATCCCAGCACGTAACCTGGCAGGCCGCAGGGACGAGAGAGCGGCCCCCCTCCTGAACCGTACCATGCCACATGCCCTCAACAGTGGGAGGGTGCTTTGGGGTAGCCCCCCAAAACACCTTGTCCCCATGTTGATGAGGACAAGGGCCTCATCCCCACAACCCTGGCTGGTGGTTGTGGGGGTCTGCGGGCGGGGGGCTTATTGGAATCTGGAAGCCCCCTTTAACAAGGGGACCCCCAGATCCCGGTCCCCCTGTGTATAATGGTAAGGGAGTACCCCTACCATTTCACTAAAAAACTGTCAAAAATGTTAAAAATGACAAGAGACAGCTTTTGACAATTCCTTTATTTAAATGCTTCTTCTTTCTTCTATCTTCCTTCATCTTCTTCTTCTTCTGGTTCTTCTGGCTCTTTTGGTTCTTCCTCCGGTGTTCTCATCCAGCATCTCCTCCGCGGCGTCTTCTATCTTCTTCTCCTCAGGCCTCTCCGCACCCATGGCATGGGGGGAGGCTCCCGCTCTTCTCTTCATCTTCTTCTCTTCTTCATCTTCTTCTCTTCTTCATCTTCTTCTCCGGGCCGCTCCGCACCCATGGTGGCATGGAGGGAGGCTCCCACTGTGTGACATGTCTCCTCTTTTGACGGTTTTTAAATAATGGGGGGGCGGGGCCACGCAGTGACCCCGCCCCCCTCTGACGCAAGGTGACTTGACGGGACTTCCCTGTGACGTCACGGGAATGCCACAGGGAAGTCCCGTCATGTCCCGTGCGTCAGAGTTGGGTGGGGTCACCGTGTTGCCCCGCCCCCATTATTTAAGAACCGTCAGAAGGGGAGACGCATCACACAGCGGGAGCCTCCCACCATGCCACCATGGGTGCGGAGCGGCCCGGAGAAGAAGATGAAGAAGAGAAGAAGAGAAGAAGAGAAGAAGATGAAGAAGATAAAAGGATGAACAGAAGAGCGGGAGCCTCCCCCCATGCCATGGGTGCGGAGCGGCCCGAGGAGAAGAAGATAGAAGATGCCGCAGAGGAGATGCTGGACAAGAACACCGGAGGAAGAACCAGAAGAACCAGAAGAAGAAGAAGATGAAGGAAGATAGAAGAAAGAAGAAAGAAGAAGCATTTAAATAAAGGAATTGTCAAAAACTGTCTCTTGTCATTTTTGACATTTTTGACAGTTTTTTAGTGAAATGGTAGGCCCTTACCATTTCACACGGGGGGGCCGGGATCTGGGGGTCCCCTTGTTAAATGGGGCTTCCAGATTCCGATAAGCTCCCCGCCCGCAGACCCCCGCAACCACCGGCCAGGGTTGTGGGGATGAGGCCCTTGTCCTCATCAACATGGGGACAAGGTGTTTTGGGGGCTACCCCAAAGCACCCTCCCAATGTTGAGGGCATGTGGCCTGGTACGTTTTAGGAGGGGGGCGCTCTCTCGTCCCCCCCTCTTTTCCTGCAGCCTGCCAGGTTGCGTGCTCGGATAAGGGTCTGGTATGGATTTTTGGGGGGACCCCACGCCATTATTTTTTTAAATTTTGGCGCGGGGTTCCCCTTAAAATCCATACCAGACTTGAAGGGTCTGGTATGGAATTTAGGGGGACCCCCACGTCATTTTTTTTTAAATTTTGGTCGGGGTTCCCCTTAATATAGGGGGACCCCCACGTCATTTTTTTTAAATTTTGGCACGGGGTTCCCCTAATATCCATACCAGACCTGAAGGGCCTGGTATGGAATTTAGGGGGACTCCCACGTCATTTTTTTTTTTAAATTTTGGTTCGAGGTTCCCCTGTGGGGAATTCCCATGCCGTTTTTATCAAGGAACTTTTATGTGTATTGTCGGACCGGCAATGCAATAGCCGTGAGTAGTTTTAAATGACTTTTTTTCCTTTGAAATGTCATTTTGCTGTCAGACTGTTCTAAACATGGGAAACATGTGCCCCTTTACAGGCATACTATAGACACCCCCCAGCTACGAAATTTAAAGGGATATTAAACTTTTATTGTTTGACTTTAAGCATTATTAAAATCAATGCTCCTGAAAAAACGGACGTTTTTAAAACTTGTTTTTGCATTGATCCATGTCCCCTGGGGCAGGGCCCAGGTCACTTTTTATGACAATAACTTGCATATAAGCCTTTAAAATTAGCACCTTTGATTTCTCCCATAGACTTTTAAAGGGTGTTCCGCGGCATTCGAATTTTCTGCGAACACCCCAAATTGTTCGCTGTTCGGCGAACTTGCGAATAGCCGATGTTCGAGTCGAACATGAGTTCGACTCGAACTCGAAGCTCATCCCTATATACTAGATGTTGGTCCACTTACTTATCTATCCATTATTTTATCTCTCTTATCCTTGAAACGCATTGAGTCCACACTCAAGGGTGCCAAGTTATAGCTTGTATCATCATTAATTCATTTTACAATCTTTTATTATATTATGTATTGTTCATTATGACAATTATGTATGTTTATTTTACTTATTATTGTCTTTTGTACCAATTATGCCCTTCTATGTTTAAATATTAAATACATTACTATTATTAATTATGGGTTTCTTCTTATACCCTTGCATTGAATATGTTTATATTGTGCAGTATATATTATATGTAAGAATTATTTATCAAATGTAATTATCATAGGGACTACCCATTGGGGATTGGTTACAATAAAAAAAAAAAAATTCTTTTTAGTTAAATTGGTTCCATATATACCTCCCATCACCGTTACTGATTATGCCAAATTAGGTTAAATTATGCCTTTACGATCACTAGTGCATTGTTTTGATTGATTTCATTAGAACGTGTGCCCATATATGTTTTTATAACTGCACTTTTTGTCCATAGTAATTAACATTGCCCACATTAATAGTAACTCTTAGTAATACTTGTGCCATAAATGGTTTTAAAACTGCACTTTGCCCATAGTAATTAGTACTGGCCCTATCCCTTGTTCCCTCCCTTTTCCCAATCATCTTCTTTAAAATGGCATTGTATGGCTCTCCCACTATGTACATTGAGAAATGAGCGCGCCAGGACATCGCAGCATGCATGCTCATGAAACGCGTCCACTTTTAGTGACGTCATCCCCTGCAGCCACCTGTGCCTTGTGCCTCACACCTCGTCTTGAGCTCATCTTCTGCAGCCGGCCTTCCATCCACAGTGGCGGACTCCTCACTGACCAGATCGTTTGGATGAGTGAAGCAGGACTCAGGAGCATCACCAGGACTATCTCAGTTGTGATACCGCAATGCCTATAATATTCAGCCAAAATGTGAGTTGACACCTGTATGTCTATTAAAGTTTACAGAAAACATCTGCACCCAGAGGCGTCTTTCTCCTTGTTTTTTCTGCAGCTTCCTGGAACTTGGTTACTGTTCTGATATGATGGCAGCCCTGCTTGCTTTGGACTTTTAACCCCTTCTTATTACCCTGCACATGGACTTAAATAGACTGTGCATTTAATACAGTTTATTGTTTTTGGATAACTTATGGTTCCAAGTTTTTGCGCCTTCACTTTTTTTGGGAGCAGAGGATGAAACATCTTCAGGAGGCCTTGAAGAAAGGTTTCTGTAATGCATTTCCAAACCCTGGGAGGTTACAATTTCCTGGTGCTGGGCTTCGTTCAGTCAGAGCAAGAGCGGTGGAGAAGGTGGCCGGCTGACCGATGCCTTTAGACAATTTTTCAGTCCTCAGGTCTGATCGGTTCAAGCAGCCATCGCCAGCGTCTGCATTACATGGTGCAGGAATATCTAGGGGCAAGAGCAGACTTGGAGACCTTTCCAACAGACCATCCACTGGGTTACTGGGTCTTGAGGATGGACCACTGGCCAGAACTTGCTCAATATGCAATTGAGCTACTGGCCTGTTCCGCATCCAGCGTTCTTTCTGAACGCACATTCAGTGGTACTGGAGGGTTTGTAATGGATCATAGAGTGCACCTGTCCACAGACTCCGTTGATAGGCTTACATTCATAAAAATGAATCAGTCTTGGATCAGCAGATTTCAAGCACCTGATGCTCATGTAACTGATTGATTTTTCTATGGATCTGGGATCCCTTGAAAACTTCCTATGCTGAGTGACTATCCTATTCCTCCTCAACCTTGATGATGCTAGCTTCCAACAATATTTTTGGTTTAGGGCACCACCACCACTGCTTAAGGCCCAATTTTTTTGCCCCTGTTTAACAGGGCCTGTAATTACAATTTCTGATCTAATATTTCATAGCAGGGCCTGTTCCTGCACCCAACAAAAGTATCTGTGAGATGTTACAGTGTTGTGGCACCACCACCACAGGCCCAATTTTTCTGTCCCTGTTTAACAGGGGCATGTAATTACAATTCTTGATCTAATATTTCACAGCAGGGCCCATGCCTGCACCCACCAAGAGTAACTGTGAGGGATTGCAGTGTTTTGGCACCACCACCACCACCACCACCACCAAAGGCCCAATTTTTCTGCCCCTGTTTAACAGGGGCATGTAATTACAGTTCTTGATCTAATATTTCACAGCAGGGCCCGTTCCTGCGCTCACCAAGAATAACTGTGAGGGCTTACAGTGTTCTGGTACCACCAACATCTAAGGCCCAATTTTCTGCAGAGTATATAGGGCAGGCCGTATAGTATATATACTTCTGTTCAGAGTATATAGTGCCTGGGGGCCCCCACGCCATTAAAAAAAAAAATTTGGTGCGTGGTTCCCCTTAATATCCATACCAGACCCAAAGAGCCTGGTAATGGGCTGGGTGAACCCATGCCATTTTTTGTCAATGACTTCCATCTATATTGCCGGGACCCGACAATATATTACAGCCACAAGCAGTGTTCAATTAATTTTATTCCTTTAGAAACGTTATTTTGCTGTGGTATTGTTCTAAACACGTGAAAATTGCGCCACTTTACAGGCATACTATAGACACCCCCCAGGCACGATATTTAAAGGAATATTTAATTTTTATTGTTTCACTTTAGGCAGTATTAAAATCACTGCTCCAGAAAAAACGTCCATTTTAAAAAATTTTTTGCATTGATACATGTCCCCTGGGGCAGGACCCAGGTCCCCCAACACTTTTTATGGCAATAACCTGCATATAAGCCTTTAAAATTAGCAGTTTTGATTTTTCATGTTCGTGTCCCATAGACTTTAATGGTGTTCGCGTGTTCAAACAAACTTTTTGCATGTTCGCATGTTCTGCTATGAACCGAACCATGCATCGGTAACCTTAAACATAGGAGACCAGCGCTCGGGACTACCTCGCCTATGGAGACTCAGTACTACCCTCCTGACAGACCCCAGAAGCCTTCAAAAAATCACAGCTGAACACCACTCCCATTTTCAATGACCATCCAGGAACCGATAGGTTTGTACTGTGGTCCATATACAAAGCCTACATGCATGGGATTCACAATAAACTACATGTCAGAGCGAAAAAGCAGAGGTCCCAGCAAATTAAAGTGATTACATCCCAAATTGCCCATTTAGAAAACCAAAACAAACAAGCCCCTTCCCATAAGTTAGCTAACAAACTCCTTGAACAAAGGCAAAAACTCTGCTCACTCATCAGAGGGAGGGGGTGAGAGGGGGAGAGGGGAGTGTGAGAGAGAGAGAGAGGGGGGAGAGAGAGAGGAAGAGAGATGAGAGAAAAAAGGAGAGAAAGAGAGGGGGTGGAAGGGAGACGAGATAGAAGGGGAGGAGAGAGGGAGAGAGGGGGCTGAGAGAGAGAGAGAGAGAGAGAGAGACAGGGGGACTGAAAGAGAGAGGGGGTGAGAGGGAGAGGGGGCTGAGAGAGAGAGAGTGTTGAGAGAGAGAAAGGGGGCTGAGAAAGAGAGATAGAGAAGGAGCTGAGAGGGAAAGGGTATGAGAGAGAGATTGGGGAGGGGTGAGAGGGGGGGGTGAAAGAGGGAGGGGTGGGAGAGGGTGATAGAGAGAATGGGCTGAGAGAAAGAGGGGGTTGAGAGAGAGAGAGGGTGAGAGAGAGAGAGAGAGAGAGAGAGAGAGAAGGGAGCTGAGAGAGAGGGATGAAAGAGAGAGGGGGCTGAGAGAGAGGGGTGAGAGAGAGAGAGGGGCTGAGATTGGGGGGCTGAGAGAGATAGGGTGGCTGAGGGAGAAAGGGGGCTGAGAGAGATAGATAGGGATGATTGAGGGGGGCTGAGAGAGATGGGGTAAGAGAGAGAGAAAGAAGCGGGCTTAGAGAGAAAGAGAGAGAGAGAGGATGGGGTGAGAGAGGGGGTGAGAGAGGGGGCTGAGAGAGAGAGGGGGTGGGAGAGAGGGGGCTAAAAATAGAGAGAGGAAGGCTAAGAGAGAGGAGGCCTGAGAGAGAGAAAGAGGGCTGGGGGAGAGGGGGCTAAGATAGGGGGGCTGAGGGAGAGGGTGTGAGAGAGGGAAAGCATGAGAGGAAGAGGGGGCTGAGAAAAAGAGGGGGATGTAAGAGAGGGGAGTGAGAGATAGAGATAAGAGGCATGAGAAAGAGGGGGGTTAGAGACAGGAGTGAGAGAAGGGGAGGGAGTGAGAGAGAGGGAGGGGTGAGAGAGGGGAGGATGAGAGAGAAGAGGTTTGAGAGAGAGGAGGGGTGAGAGGCAGGGGTGTGAGAGAGGGGGTAAGAAAGAGAGAGGGGACTGAGAGAGGGAGGGGGGCTGAGAGAGAGAAAGGGGGAGCTGAGAAAGAGGGAGCTGAGAGGGAGAGAGAGAGAGGGAGCAGGATGAGAAAGAGAGGGAGCTGAGAGAGGGGGTGAGAGAAATGGGGACTGAGAGAGAGAAGGGGTGACAGAGAGAGAGGGAGTGAGAGAGGGGAGGATGAGAGAGAAAGATAGAGAGAGAGAGAGAGAGAGAGAGTGGGTGAGAGACGGGTGTGTGAGAGAGAGGGGGCTGAGAGAGGGAGGGGGGCTGAGAGAAAGAGGGGGAGCTGAGGGAGAGGGGGCTGAGAGGTGGTGAGAGAGAGGGAGGGGGATGAGAAAGAGAGAATGGGAGCTGAGAGAGAGGGGGTGAGAGAAAGGGGATCTGAGAGAGAGAAGGGGGTGAGAGAGAGGGAGGGGGTGAGAGAGGGGAGGATGAGAGAGAGAGAGAGAAGAGGGTTGAGAGAGAGAGGGTGAGAGACAGGGGTGTTAGAGAGAGAGGGTGTGGGAAAGAGAGAGGGTGGGCTGAGAGTGGGAGGAGGGCTGAGAGAGAGAGGGGAAACTGAGAGAGAGGGGTCTGAGTGGGGGTGTGAGAGAGGGAAGAGGATGAGAAAGAGAGAGGGAGCTGAGAGAGAGGGGGTGAGAGAAAGGGGGCTGAGAGAGAGAAGGGGGTGAGAGAGAGGGGGGCTGACAGAGAGGGTGCCTGAGAGAGAAGGGGTGAGGGGGAGATGAGAGAGAGACCCCTAGCCCTGCCACTATTAGACATGTGTGGTTCGTTTCGTTCTGAATTAAAAATCGGAAGATATTTCATTATTGGGAAATTCGGATGTATCCGAATTTCTGAATTCAAATAATACCAAATTTAAATAAACCCGAAATAACAAAATCCCAATTCAGACGAAATTTGAATTTTAATTGTTTTCGAATAGGTTTCGAATATTTTTTGAATTCAAATAGTTTTCAAATTTGAATTCGAAAACTTTTTGAATTCGAAAACTTTTTGAATTTGAATAGTTTTCCAATTTCCAAAGAGAATAAAATAGAATAGAAAATAAAGGAATAGAATAGAAAAAACAAATTCTATTCTATTCCTTTACTTTCTATTCTATTTTATTCTTTTTGGAAAATGGAAAACTATTCAAATTCGAAAACTATTCGACTTCAAAAACTTTTCAAATTCGGAAACTGTTCGAAATTGATTCAAAAACTTTTTGAATTAGAAAACTATATGAAATGGATTCGAAAACTTTTTGAAATCGATTTGAAAATGAAAAAAAGAAACGAATCCTGAAAATGAATTAAACAAATGAAACTACTTTAACTAAACAAATTTATGTAAATAACGAATCGAAACAAAACAATTTTTTTCGTTCTGCACATGTCCCTCCTCTGCCCCCTATCCCAATCTGTGTCTGCAGGTCTGTGTATCAGTGTATGATGCCCGGTACTGCGGTATCTTTCATGTCAGTCTGCTTGTCTGATCTGGGGTGCTTCTTTCAGCAGCTCCCTGGCAGCCTGCAAATCCCACCCATCCTTATCCTTACTGCTGATTTTGGAGCGAAGAGGAGGTTGGAAGAGATGAAATCCAGGCTTTGGGAGGTGCTGGAGATGCTGCACACTTCTTTGGGGGCCAAGAAGGCTGTAAAGCTTTTCTTCATACTGGGTTTCCAGGCCCAGTGTTCACCTTCCATGTGGCCTCCATCTGCGGGGCCTCCCACTCACTGTGTGGGTATAGAAAATCGCACCCACAGAGGACACTGCTGCGCCGTGCTCCCATTGCCACCGAACCTGATATGACATCAAGGGGCAGCACACTCTGGACGGCACCCCTCTAAATTTTGCATGCAGAGTCATAGCCCTGGCTGCCCCCCCCCCCCACGTTACGCCACTGCTTTCCACTAGAGCTGAAGGTTTGCAAACCTGCAGCTCATCCCTAGAGCACAGGAATCTCCATACACTTTTTATACAATGCAGACATAGGCCTCCATCATATTATCGCCTCCGTTGGTCAAATGTTAGCTTATACTGTTAAGCTAGGTCCTTTTTGATGGAATGATTTTAAGGCTAATTTCACAAAAGTTTGAATATTAGGGTGTGTTATGCCCTGTACACACGGGCGGACTTTTCGGCAACAAAGGTCCAACAGTCTTTCCGACGGATTTTCGACGGACTTTTGACGGACTTCCGATGGACTTTTATACGAATGGACTTGCCAACAAACGATCACACCAAAGTCCGACGGATTCATTCGTGATGACGTACGACCGGATTAAAATAATATATTAGGGTGTGTTATGCCCTGTACACACGGGCGGACTTTTCGGCAACAAAGGTCCGACAGTCTTTCCGACGGACTTTCAACGGACTTTTGATGGACTTCTGATGGACTTTTGAACGTACGGACTTGCCTACACATGATCACATCAAAGTCTGACAGATTCGTATGTGATGACGTACGACCGGACTAAAATAGGGAAGTTCATAGCCAGTAGCCAATAGCTGCCCTAGCGTCGGTTTTCGTCCGTCAGACTAGCATACAGATGAGCGGATTTCTCGATGGGAACTGGGTCCGGCGGAGTTCCGACGTAAAGATTTGAAACATGTTCCAAATCTAAAGTCCATCAGAAACAGTCCGCTGAAGGTCCGGTGAAGCCCACACATGGTCGGACGGATTCGGTCCAAAAGTCCGCTCGTGTGTACAGGGCATTAGATTCAACCAATGAAAAGTAACACATAGTACCTGACAATACTCATGTATTACAAACATTACAGGTTTTACACATTTGTGACTTTTGTGCGAATGCTGAGATATTCGAAAAGTTTGATTTTTAAAGTTTATCTGCAACCTAAACTTTTTTTAGGCTTGGATGATGAATGATGATGAATGGCTTCACCAAACGGAAATCACCATATGCATTATGCATGTTCCTAAAATAAGATTGGATGCTTTATCATCATGTCTAAATCTAGACCCAAGAACCCTGCTGCTCTTCCATCCTGGCTAAGTTTGGCTAGCTTGTACAATGCTGCCACTTCTCTTTAAAGCTGTTGAAACTAATATTAGAAATTGTATAAATAAAGATAGTTCTTTTCAACACTCAGATATAATATGCCTAGCTTTGAGTTGCACTTTTGGATCTTTTTTTTGGCTTTTAGAAATATTTCTAAAATATTGGTTATAAACACTGAAAATAATGACTTTTTTTTCTCTTTCAGATCAGTTATGGAGCTACAGACTATTCTCTGACTAATAGATTTCTTTATCCTCATGTATTCCGGACACTACAAAATGACCATGTTCAATATATGACTATAGTGAAAGTGTTAAAACAGTTTGGTTGGACGTGGGTTGGAATATTGGCATCACAAGATGATGAGGGAGAAACAGTTAAGGACATTTTTACAAAGTACCTGAATAGTAATGGTGTTTGTGTAGAGTTTACAATATCAATAGGACCTTATATGCGTATTAGTAAAATTAACGGAGAAAACAAACTTCTAAATATCATTGATACTGTTAATAAATCAACTGCTAAAGTTTTTGTAGTATGTGGATCTTATCTAAGTGAAAATGCATTGTTTTTTTATCAAGAAGCTTTCTATAATAAAACATTCATTTTTCCTCCTCTGTGGTCTCCCAGCCCTTTACTATATCCTCCAATGGTTGTATTTAATGGTAGCCTGGCTATGGAACTCTATCCTCTAATCTTTTCAGATAAAGAACACTTTTTTGATGACATTGATAAGATAAAGAGCTTAAATAATTTATCAGAGTCTTTAAAATGTTTATCACTTGCAAGGTGCATGTCTGCAAACAAAGAAAATACAAATAGATACATATTATGTCCAGCATTCTATAATACTTCTATATATGATCTATACCCTAATTTTTTTAATTTTCTGCATCAAGGAACCCCTCCTCAGATTTATTATGCAGTAGAAGCCATGGCAAAAGCATTACATGATATGAATCAGTTCTATAAAGGAAAATCTGATGATAAGCGACATCATTATTACAAACATAAGGTAGAGTACATAACCTTTTTATGGATTTAGGAAACATACAAAATAATACCATCTTGGAATTGATAATTATTCAACTGCCTCCTGCCCTTCCATTTTATATAAATGGCTAGGTGTTGATTCAGAAGGACATACCCATACTTCCTTCCAGTGGCGTAGCGTAGGGGGTGCGGAGGGGGCCGTGGCCCCGGGCGCAAAATTTAGGGGGGAGAAATCCCGTGACAGGTAGTGTGTGTCACCGACAGCTCTGTCCCCCTAATGTTTACTTCCTGTGTCCCTGCGGGCACCCTGTGATTCGGCGAATGGTGTCATGTGTGCGGTGGCGCTGCCCTATCCGCTATCACGGTTGCTCCTGGAGTCCCGCCTCCGCCTAGCCTCCAGAGCAATGTAATGTCTTTACCTTCTCCAGGCTCCCCCTCTCATCCGGACCGATGTGCTGGCTGTCTTTACCTTCTCTAGGCTCCCCCACTCATCCGGACAGATGTGCTGTCTTTACCTCCTCCAGACTGAAGACACAAGCTGCAGGTGAGGTCGTAAGAGTCGGGTAGTGTTGCTGGTCCCCGGGGGTTGTGGAGAGGGAGCAGCCAGAGGGAGATTAGACAAGCAGATAGTCAGTATAGGAATACAGTAGTGTAGTGATCAGTGTCGTGGTCAGTGTAGTGTAGTGGGCAGAGCAGTGGTCAGTGTAGTGATGGTCAGTGTAGTGTAGTGGACAGAGCAGTGTAGTGGTCAGAGCAGTGGTAAGTGTAGTGGTCAGAGCAGTGGATAGTGTAGTGGTGGTCAGCGTTGTGTAGTGGACAGAGCAGCGGTCAATGTAGTGGTGGTCAGTGTTGGGTAGTGGACAGAGCAGTGGTCAGTGTAGTGGACAGAACAATGGTCAGTGTAGTGTAGTGGACAGAGCAGTGGACAGAGCAGTGTAGTGGTCAGTGTAGTGGACAGAGCAGTGGTAAGTGTAGTGTAGTGGTCAGTATAGTGGTGGTCAGTGTTGTGGACAGAGCAGCGGTCAGTGTAGTGGTGGTCAGTGTTGTGTAGTGGGCAGAGCAGCGGTCAGTATAGTGGTGGTCAGTGTTGTTAAGTGGACAGAGCAGTGGTCAGTGTAGTGGACAGAGCAGTGTAGCGGTCAGTGTAGTGGACAGAGCAGTGGTAAGTGTAGTGTAGTGGTCAGTGTAGTGGTGGTCAGTGTTGTGAAGTGGACAGAGCAGTGGTCAGTGTAGTGTAGTGGACAGAGCAGTGTAGTGGTCAGTGTAGTGAACAGAGCAGTGTAGTGGTCAGTGTAGTGGACAGTGCAGTGGTCAGTGTAGTGGTGGTCAGCGTTGTGTAGTGGACAGAGCAGAGGTCAATGTAGTGGTGATCAGTGTGTTGTGTAGTGGACAGAGCAGTGGTCAGTGTAGTGGACAGAGCAGTGGTCAGTGTAGTGTAGCGGTCAGTTTAGTGGTGGTCAGTGTTGTGTAGTGGACAGAGCAGTGGTCAGTGTAGTGGACAGAGCAGTGGTCAGTGTAGTGTAGCGGTCAGTTTAGTGGTGGTCAGTGTTGTGTAGTGGACAGAGCAGTGGTCAGTGTAGTGTAGTGTAGTGGACAGAGCAGTGGACAGAGCAGTTTAGTGGTCAGTGTAGTGGTCAGAGCAGTGTAATGGTCAGTGTAGTGGTCAGAGCAGTGTAGTGGTCGGTGTACTGGACAGAGCAGTGTAGTGGTCAGTGTAGTGGACAGAGCAGTGGTCAGTGTAGTGGTGGTCAGTGTTGTGTAGTGGGCAGAGCAGCGGTCAATATAGTGGTCAGTGTTGTGTAGTGTACAGAGCAGTGGACAGTGTAGTGGACAGAGCAGTGGTCAGTGTAGTGTAGTGTAATGGGCAGTGTAGGAATTGGGTAGTGTAGTGGTCAGGGTAGTGGACAGGTAGGTCAGTGTAGTGGCCAGTATAGGAAGCAGGTAGGTTACTGTAGTGGTCAGGTAGGTTAGTACTGGAATCAGGTAGGTTACTGTAATGGTCAGTGTAGGAATCAGGCTGGTCTGTACTATTGTAGGAAGGGAAGGGACTCAGGGAGTGCTAAAAGCCTACAGGTTAGGGGGCGCAAATTACTTGCCTTGACCCGGGCGCTGACAACCCACGCTACGCCACTGCTTCCTTCTGCTGCCACTGCTTGTGCAAGGCTGATAAGGTGCACAGCGGGGTGCCCTGTGATCATTTTGGACATAGTGGAACACAGATTGGGGTACAGGGCCAAATTCACTGATCCATCACAGTGACCACAAAAGCTGCAGCACTGTAGTAAATGCTCAGAGAGTAAAAAAGAATATCACTGCCACCAGTGCAGTGCAGTATCACCCGAATAGTCTGGTATGGATAATTGGGGGGCATGCTTTTTTCCCCCTTATTTTTCATTGCCAGCATTATTTTGTTTACATTTAGCTGTTAGTGAGGAAACCCACTGACAGCTGATGAGTCATCGGTTGTTAAGGACACGGCAGCCGCCTTCCCTACCCGCTCCTTAGCAACCAGCTATTCTGCACACAGAATTCGGATCGGTTGATACATTTTTGACCTATTCGAATTAGAATCATTCTGAAAATTTGGAATTTGTTAGAAAAGGAAAAACTAAACAAAATAAAATGAAACTAAATGAATTCCGAAACAAATCTATGAAACAAAGTTAGTAGCATAACAAATTTACCCGTAACAAAATTAGTTTTTCTGTTCTGCACATGTCTACTTCCAACACTAATAACCCTGATTTTTTTTCACAGTGACTTGATGAAACTTAAGCCTTAGTACCAGTAAATATTAATACACAAAGAATAAAAAAAAGTAATAATAATTTGTCTTAGTTTAATTACAAATGATGGGTAGTAATGCGAGTGTTTTTGCTCCAAACCAGAAGGAAGTTGTTAGTGCCGGCCAATCATTGTTGATTGTTGTTGGAACAATAATGTCATAAGCATCCCTGCCCCTTTGTTACATAGTTAGTCTGGTTGAAAAAAGACACAAGTCCATCCAGTTTAACCATAACATGTATGTGTGTACATGTAGCTGAGGGGCATGGCAGATTCCTTCAGGGTTCGGTCAAACATAGTTTGGACTGAATCCAAGTCCAAACCCAAACTCATCTCTAATGATAGGTAGGGATGGGCCAAACTACCCATTGTTCGGTTCTCACCAGAACTTTTGAACACCACGAAAGTTCTGAACCGAATAATGAACCACATTAAAGTCTATGGCACCCATAGGCGTGCGCAGCCTATTGCATTAGAGTGTGCACCCGAAAGCTCAAGCACACATACATATATATATATATATTGTCAAAAGTATTGGGACGCCTGCCTTTACACGCACATGAACTTTAATGCCGTCTTAGTCCATAGGGTTCAATATTGAGTTGGCCCACCCTTTGCAGCTATAAAAGCTTCAACTCTTCTAGGAAGGCTGTCCACAAGGTTTAGGAGTGTGTCTATGGGAATGTTTGACCATTCTTCCAGAAGGGCATTTGTGAGGTCAGGCGCTGATGTTGGACAAGAAGATCTGGCTCGCAGTCTCCACTCGAATTCATCCCAAAGGTGTTCTATCGGGTTGAGGTCAGGACTCTTTGCAGGTCAGTCAAGTTCCTCCACCCCAAACTCGCTCATCCATGTATTTATGGACCTTGCTTTCTGCACTGGTCCAAATCATTTGATGGAGGGGGGATTATGGTGTGGAGTTTTTTTTCAGGGGTTGGGCTTGGCCCCTTAGTTCCAGTAAAGGGAACTCTTAAGGCGTCAGCATACCAAGACATTTTGGACAATTTCATGCTCTCAACTGAGGGAACAGTTTGGGGATGACCCCTTCCAACATGACTGCGCACCAGTGCACAAAGCAAGGTCCATAAAGACATGGACTTAGCAGGGGTGGTGGGAAATTAACTTCAAGTGCAATAATTCACATTATAACTGTAACTAAAACATATACAATTAAGTGTAACACTCTAAAAAATAAAAAACCCAAAGTGCTATAATGGTGTGAACCTTCCAACTAAAAAGTTGTTGCACTCGAAGGTAATTTGTATTGCAATTATCTGTAGAGGGGTTTCCACCATCCCTGCTAAGGCAGCACTGATGGGCACTGATAGGCAGCACTAATGGGCACTAATAGGCTGCACTGATTGGCAGCGTTGATGGGCACTAATTGGTAGCACTGATGTGCACTGATAGGTGGCACTGATAGGCAGCACTGATTGGCACTAATGGGCACTGATTGGCACTGATAGGTGGCACTGATGGGCACTGATATGCATCACTGATGGGCTCTTATTGGTAGCACTTATGGGCACTGATAGGCTCTGATTCACAGCACTGATTGGCAGCACTGATGGACACTGATTGGCACTGATGGGCACTGATAGGCTGCACTGATAGGCAGCACTGATGGGCACTGACTGGCAGCACTGATGGGCACTGGTAGGTGGCACTGATAGGCAGCACTGATGGGCACTAATTGTCAGCACTGATTGGCACTGATAGGCAGCACTAATGGGCACTAATTGTCAGCACTGTTTAGCACTGATAGGCTGAACTGATGGGCACTGATATGCAGCACTGATGGGCACTGATATGCAGAACTGATGTGCACTGATTGGCAGCACTGATGGGCAGCACTTATGGGCACTGATTGGCACTGATAGGCAGCACCGATGGGCACTAATTGTCAGCACTGATTGGCACTGATAGGCAGCACTGATGGGCACTAATTGTCAGCACTGATTGGCACTGATATGCAGCACTGATGGGCACTGATATGCAGCACTGATGGGCACTGATATGCAGCACTGATGGGCACTGATATGCAGCACTGATGTGCACTGATTGGCAGCACTGATGGTTAGCACTTATGGGCACTGATTGGCACTGATAGGCAGCACCGATGGGCACTGATATGCAGCACTGATAGGCAGCATTGGTTGGCACTGATTTACAGCATTGGTTGGCACTGATAGGCAGCATTGGTTGGCACTGATAGGCAGCACTGTTTGCACTGATAGGCAGCACTGGTTGGCACTGATAGGCAGAATTGGTTGGCACTGATAAGCAGCACTGGCAAAGATAGGCAGTACTGGTTGGCACTGATAGGCAGCATTGGTTGGCACTGATGAGCAGCACTGGCACTGATAGGCAGCATTGGTTGGCACTGATAGGCAGCACTGGTTGGCACTGATAGGCAGCACTGGTTTGCAATGGTTGGCACTGATAGGCAGAATTGGTTGGCACTGATAAGCAGCACTGGCACGGATAAGCAGTACTGGTTGGCACTGATTGGCAGCATTGGTTGGCACTGATTGGCAGCATTGGTTGGCACTGATTGGCAGCACTGATGGGCACTGACTGGCAGCACTGATGGGCACTAATTGTCAGCACTGATTGGCACTGATAGGCAGCACTGATGGGCACTGATATGCAGCACTGATGGGCACTGATTGGAAGCACTGATGGGCAGCACTGATAGGCAGCATTGGTTGGCACTTATTGACAGCATTGGTTGGCACTGATTGACAGCATTGGTTGGCACTGATAGGCAGCATTGGTTGGCACTGATAGGCAGCATTGGTTGGCACTGATAGGCAGCACTGGTTTGCACTGATAGGCAGCACTGGTTGGCACTGATAGGCAGAATTGGTTGGCACTGATAAGCAGCACTGGCACAGATAGGCAGTACTGGTTGGCATTGATAGGCAACATTGGTTGGCACTGATAAGCAGCACTGGCACTGATAGGCAGCATTGGTTGGCACTGATAAGCAGCACTGGCACTGATAGGCAGCATTGGTTGGCACTGATAGGCGGCACTGGTTTGCACTGATAGGCAGCACTGGTTTAGAATGGTTGGCACTAATAGGCAGAATTGGTTGGCACTGATAAGCAGCACTGGCACAGATAGGCAGTACTGGTTGGCACTGATAGGCAGCATTGGTTGGCACTGATTGGCAGCATTGGTTGGCACTGATTGGCAGCATTGGTTGGCACTGATAGACAGCATTGGTTGGCACTGATTGGCAGCATTGGTTGGCACTGATAGGCAGCATTGGTTGGCACTGATTGGCATCATTGGTTGGCACTGATAGGCAGCATTGGGTGGCACAGATAGGAGAGAGGGGGAGTTTCACATTCAGGAGATCATGAGAATTGCCAGAGCTGTTCAGTGTATAAAACTGTCAGATAATGACACTGCATGCAGGGAGAGACACCAGCTGTTAAAAGTCAGCGGTGATGCTGGTGGTGGGCGGGACTGAACAGTTACCAAACACCAGCCAATAAGATGGGTCTGGGCGGGCCGCTACATTTCTCTGGCTCCGCCCCCTCTCTGAAGCAGCCCAATCATTGGCTGGTGTTGGCGCTAGATCCCGCCCACCCCCGACATCGCGGCTGAGTTGTGATGACTTACAACTCAGCCGCGATGTCGGGAGTGGGCGGGACCAAGCGCTATAAACACCAGCCAATGTTTGAGCTGCTTCAGAGAGGGGGCGGGGCCACATAAATGTAGCGGCCCGCCCAGACCCCATCCCATTGGCTGGTATTCGATGGCTGTTCTGTCCCGCCCACCCCCGACATCACCCTGACATTTTGACAGCTGGTGTCTCTCCCTGCATGCAGTGTCATTATCTGACAGTTTCATACACTGAACAGCTCTGGCAATTCTCACAATCTGCTGCCTGTGAAACTGTTTCACAGGCAGCGCGGGCCACACACTCTCTTGGATGCAGCATTTTGGGGCAAATCTCTGGACACAGCACGGGGTGATTAGGGTGTGCCCAGGCACACCCGGCACACCCCGTGCACACGCCTATGATGGCACCTGAAATGGAAAAATCAAAAGTGCCCATTTTGAAGGCTTATATGCAAGTAATTGAGCATATAATGGTTATGGAGGTCTGGGTACTGCCCTGGGGGACATGTATCAATTAAAAAAAGTTTGTAAAAATGGCATTTTTAAATGAGTAGTGATTTATTGATGCTTAAAGTGAAAGCATAAAAATGAAAAATTTCTTTCAATATAGTGCCTGGAGGGTCACCTTAGTCCACCTGTAAAGTGGCACATCTGTACTGTGTATAGAAGCTGCTGCAGCAATAATTGCATTTATACAGCCAAAAAAATGACATTTTCCCTGCAAGCTCTCTTTATTTTGTAAGCAACGGCTTGCGGAGCCAGTATGCATGATGAGCCACAATGTAGTGCACTGGGAAAAAAATTAGAGATTTTTTGTATAAATTCTGGTGTCTCTTCCACAGACTTTGGATAGAAGTAACAGGTGTGGAAAAATTGGTCTTTGTGTGTTGGTGGAACCTTCACATCGTAATGCTATAGAGGTACTCTTGATGAAAGCAAGAATTGAACTGGCTGTCAAAAATTTTAATGATATGTACCTGTCAAACAGGTGCAAAAAAATTGGTTTTTGGTTGTTGGTGGAGCCTTCACACCGTAACCCAATAGAGGTACTCTTGATGAAAGCAAGAATTGGCCTTGCTGTCAAAAATTGCAATGGTATGCACCTGTCAAACAGGTAATAAAGATGTGGAAATGTGTACGTGGATGCACTTTAATCAGTGAAAAGTGGTGTTTGGTGCACTTTAACTTGAGTACTCACTACACAGACACTCCACTGATACACTATAATAAACTGCAGTAAAACTGCACTGACGCACTGCAATAATTTGCATTAAATGGCACGTAACGCACTAAAATATACAAAGTTAAACTTGCAGTAACGCATTGAACTATACTGCGTTAAACAGAAGGTAATGCACTGAAATATATGGCATTAAACTTGCAGTAATACACTGAAATATACTGCATTAAATGTGCACTAATGCACTGTACTATACTGCAGTAAACCTGCCCTGACAAAATAAACTGACACTAATGTAAAAATGAATGGTCACTACACACTGACTGAACACACTAGATTCACACTAAACTGATATTCTACACTGACAATAGAATCAGAATAGAACACTATAGCACAATAACTCTCTAGTAGCACTGAACAGAGCCCTGTTCTATCTCTCTCCACGCCAATATCACACTACAAATGGCCTCTATTGAAAGAATACTTCTATAGTGTGGGGCGGGACTTTCTCTAATCATGTCTTCGACATTGCTCTGTGCTCTGATTGGGCAAAGCTTTCATTGCTTTAGCCAATCAGGGATTCCAATGCACTGTGCGGTGGCGCAGTGCATTATGGTCATTCGGCGGGCCAAACAAATGGTCGAATGACCCGATAATTTGCGTGTTTGTCGAACAGCCAAAGTTCGGCCCAAACTCATGCTCGGGCCGAACTGTTCGCCCATCCCTAATGATATGTATAGCAATAGCAGTCTCCATATCAGGAGAGTCCAACCTGCAGTCATCAGAGCAGCTACCGCTAATTTTGCTTCACTGCAAAAAAGTTTTCTATTAATTTATGTTCTTTATGTTTCTTTTTATGGTGCAGTCCAAGCTAATAACTTGATGCAACGATTATATATTAACCCTTTGATGATGAGTGCATGCATACATATATGTAGCATCACAGTAATATGTCTTATTCCATGAGGCTGCATATGTCCGTCACTCTGCTTGTGCTGAAAGTGCGCTCCCAGCACAGAGATAGGCTCTCACCAAGAGCCCAGATTTCATACTAACAATCAGGAACTGGGAGGACCAAGTTTGCAAATCACCTGATTGCTGTGATAGTTTTTGATTGGCTATCACAATGATCAGTTTATGTTGAGCCCACCTCTGTGTTTTTTTCTCATCTTGAATGGAGAAAAAGATACATTGCTTCTTGCTAGAGGAGAAAAGTGTAAACAAACAAGTGTGTGGAAAAAAAAAAAAAAGAAAAAATACAAGAGAAAAAAATAGCTAGGTCAGTGTTTGTTCTAGGTCAATGTCAGGGTTTGGAAGGTCACGGGTCATGGCCAGAGTTAAAGATCAGGATCAAATGCTGGAGTCAAAGGTCAGGGTCAGTGTATTTTAGTTAGGATTAAAAAAAAATGGAACTTAATATCAATGTCAGTTGGTGTCAATGCCAGTGTGATTTAGGTTGGTTAAAAAAGCAAAATGCCCACTACTGTTTCTGGGCTCTGTTTTGGGTGCAAACAAAAAAATAACATACATATGAGGTATCGTTGCGATCTGCAGAAGCAGGGGAATTTATTTTGGGTTGTTCTTTGGTGGTAGGTTATGGTAACAGCAAAATACATAGCTATAGTATTTAGACCCTTTGCTGTGACACTCATATATTTAACTCAGGTGCTGTCCATTTCTTCTGATCATCCTTGAGATGGTTCTACACCTTCATTTGAGTCCAGCTGTGTTTGATTATACTGTTTGGACTTGATTAGGAAAGCCACACACCTGTCAATATAAGACCTTACAGCTCACAGTGCATGTCAGAGCAAATGAGAATCATGAGGTCAAAGGAACTGCCTGAAGAGCTCAGAGACAGAATTGTGGCAAGCCCAATGTTACAAAAAAATTTCTGCTGCACTTAAAGTTCCTAAGAGCACAGTGACCTCCATAATCCTTAAATGGAAGACGTTTGGGACGACCAGAACCCTTCCTAGAGCTGGCCGTCCGTCCAAACTGAGCTATCGGTGGAAAAGAGACTTGGTGAGAGAGGTAAAGAAGAACCCAAAGATCACTGTGGCTGAGCTCCAGAGATGCAGTCGGGAGATGGGAAAAAGTCAACCATCACTGCAGCCCTCCACCAGTCGGGGCTTTATGGCAGAGTGGCCCGACGGAAGCCTCTCCTCAGTGCAAGACACATGAAAGCCCGCATGGAGTTTGCTAAAAAATACCTGAAGGACTCCAAGATGGTGAGAAATAAGATTCTCTGGTCTGATGAGACCAAGGTAGAACTTTTTGGCCTTAATGCTAAGCGGTATGTGTGGAGAAAACCAGGCACTGCTCATCATCTGTCCAATACAGTCCCAACAGTGAAGCATGGTGGTGGCAGCATCATGCTGTGGGGGTGTTTTTCAGCTGCAGGGACAGGACGACTGGTTGCAATCGAGGGAAAAATGAATGCGGCCAAGTACAGGGATATCCTGGACGAAAACTTTCTCCAGAGTGCTCAGAACCTCAGACTGGGCCGAAAGTTTACCTTCCAACAAGACAATGACCCTAAGCACACAGATAAAATAATGAAGGAGTGGCTTCACAACAACTCTGTGACTGTTCCTTAATGGCCCAGCCAGAGCCCTGACTTAAACCCAATTGAGCATCTCTGGAGAGACCTAAAAATGGCTGTCCGCCAACGTTTGCCTTCAAACCTGACAGAACTGGAGAGGATCTCCAAGGAGTAATGGCAGAGGATCCCCAAATTCAGGTGTGAAAAACTTGTTGCATCTTTCCCAAAAAGACTCATGGCTGTATTAGATCAAAAGGGTGCTTCTACTAAATACTGAGCAAAGGGTCTGAATACTTAGGACTATGTGATATTTCAGTTTTTCTTTTTTAATAAATCTGCAAAAATGTCAAGAATTCTGTGTTTTTCTGTCAATATGAGCTGGTGTGTGTACATTAATGAGGAAAAAAATGAACTTAAATGATTTTAGCAAATGGCTGCAATATAACAAAGAGTGAAAAATTTAAGGGGGTCTGAATACTTTCCGTCCCCACTGTATATTTTTTGCCAGTTTCCTTTAACCACTTGCCTACCGGGCACTTACACCCCCTTCCTGCCCAGGCCATTTTTCAGCTTTCAGCGCTGTCGCACTTTGAATGACAATTGTGCGGTCATGCTACACTGTACCCAAAAAATTTTTTAGCATTTTCTTCACACAAATAGAGCTTTCTTTTGGTGGCATTTAATCACTGCTGGGTTTTTTATTTTTTACTAAAAAAAAAAAAAAAGACCAAAAATTTTGAAAAAAATTGTTTTTACATAGTTTCTGTCAGTAAATTTTGTAACAAAGTAATTTTTCTCCTTCACTGATGTGTGCTGATGAGGCGGCACTGATGGGCACTGATAGGCAATGGAAAGCCTAATTGAAAAAAAGGTACAGTATAATTCACCTGAAAACACTAAGTAGTTGCCCTAATGTGTACAATTTTACACGCACATGTCAAAGTTGCAATAGTATGTGCAGGCTTTGGGATTTGTTTTACCCTTCATCATGAATGGGGTTACTACTTTTGACGGGATGCAGACCCTGTAGCTTTCCTCATTAGAGCACTCAAGTGGATCAGCTGATTAACAATGAAAATGTCACCCCCATTCAGAATTAGTATGCAAAAGACAGAAGAACAAACAGATTTTTCTTCAGAGCAGAAACAGGTAGGAATCTGCAACAAAACTTGTTAAAATACCTGCAAAGTACATAGATTAACCAGAGAGAATCATTTTTTACAACAAACATAGAGTTACTCTTTACATATTTATTTCCCTGTGACAATTTAGTTTTCCCTAATTGACATAATTTTTCTATGTTTTTTGAAGCTGTATAACTTTTTGAAAGAAATTAAGTATTCATTTGATTCTAATGAACCAGTTGCATTCTTCAATGAAGATGGAGAATTTGTGTATAAGTACAAAATAACAAACTGGGTACATGAAGATGGCATGAATATGATTTATAAGGATGTGGGAAATTTTACACCCTGGGTACCAGAGGATGAGCAATTTCAGATCGACATCAAGGCCATAACATGGAAATTCAGCAATGGGGTAGGACCATCATAGAAATTAGGACTTATAATAAAGATAAAGCCTTTGTGTTTCAATAAACTTTGGATTCTAATTAATAGAATACAAACTATTCTTTTTTTCTGAACGGACTGCATATAAATAAGCTCAATGCTGAATATAGGTAGGGCCATTAGAGTTCATTGTGATGCGGACCCACAGTAATCTCTCAGGTCAAGGTACTCTCTGAAGATATCGTTCACAAAATGTTGGAACATTGCAAGAGCATTGCATAGCCCAAAGGGCATCACGAGGTACTCAAGATGCCAAAGCGGGTTCTGAAAGCAGTCTTCCATTCACCCCCCTCTCTAATGCAGACCAGGTTATAGGCCCCTCTCAAGTCCAGCTTCATGAACACTCTGGCTGCTCAAAAACCTCTGGAATAACTCTGGAATGAGAGGAAAAGGATACCTGTTCTTGATAGTAATTTTGTTGAGTTACCTGTAGTCAATGCATGGCTGGAGGGAGTGGTCGTTCTTTTCAACAAAGAAGACGTCTGCTCTGGCAGGTGAGGAGGAGGGACTTATGAAACCCTTGGCTAGGCTCTCATCAATATATTGCCTGAGGGCCTCTAATGCCACGTACACACGGTCGGACTTTTCGTCTACAAAAATCCGACGGACGCCGACGGACAAAATACGGCTGACAATCCGATCGTGTGTGGGCTTCCCCAGACTTTCAGCAGACTTTTCCAGCCGCAAATCTGACGGACTTTAGATTTGAAACATGCTTCAAATCTTTACGTCGTAACTACGCCGGACCCAGAAATCCGCTCGTCTGTATGCTAGTCCGACGGACAAAAACCCACGCTAGAGCAGCTATTGGCTACTGGCTATCAACTTCCTTATTTTAGTCCGGTGTACGTCATCACGTACGAATCCATCGGACTTTTGTGTGATCGTATGTAGGCAAGTCCGTTCGTTAGAAAGTCTGCCGCAAGTCCACCAAAAATCCGCAAAATTCCATCGAAAGTCTGTCGGACAGGCTGTCGGACTTTTGTAGCCGAAAATTCCGACCGTGTGTACGCGGCATTACTCAACCTCGGACAGTGGGACAATGTGCCGAAAGGGAATCTCTGCTCCAGGGAGCAATTTGATGGGACAGTCGTAGGACCGGTGCAGCTATCAGCTTTCTATTTGTCGAAGATGTCAAGGAAGTCATGGTAGACAGAAGGAAAGATTTGACTGGTATCTGTTGAGGGTTGAATGGTTAGGCACACAGGTGAATCAACTTGAGTGGGGATGCCACAATTTTAGTGACAGTAGCTGGATGAGAAGATGACCTCCCCTTTGGACCTGTCAATCAATGGGTTGTGGGCCTGGAGCCAAGGTATTGCGAGGATAGCTGGGAATATGGGAGATCTGATTAAATTGAAGCTGAGGAGCTCCAGATGACCTGTGTCTGTGGTTGCAAGAATATGGACAGTCTCTTGGGTAATGGGCCCTGAGCTAGGTGGAGTGCCATCAGCAAGGTGTATGTCCAGTCTTTGTTTCTTGAGATGGAGGGCAATCTGTAAGTCTTTGGCAAGATTGATATCTAAGAAGAAGCTGCAAGCTCCTGAGTCAAAGATTGCCCACAGTTTGACCTCCCTTCCAGCCACCTGCAAAGGGATAAGAAGAATGATGTGAGTAGACACAGTCCCGGAAAGCTGGAGGTATTAAGGGTACGGTTGCCTGGATTTACTTGGCCGAACGGGACAGTTACATACGAAGCGGCCTGTAAATCCACAATAGACGCAAAAGTCGTTTAGTCGCTTGTGTTCTCTTTCTTCTGGGGTCAAGGTGGGTCAGAGAAGACCTATCTGCATAGGTTCTACATTGGAGGTGGTAGTGGTCAGAGGAATAGAGGCAGGGACTGTTGGAGCTGGGACTTTGGGTAGTACCCAGGTTGCCTGAAAGTTCTTTGAACACTCAGAGGGTCGCTCCCGCAGGCGCCTGTCCAACTGGATAGAAACTTGGATAAGAGCCTCTAGTGTAGCAATAGCCTTGGACCTGGCCAGCTCATCCTTAAGGGTCTCAGATAGGCCTAGATGAAATTGTTATTTTAACGCCGCATCATTAAAACCAGTATCAGCAGCCTATCTATGGAACTCTCCGATGTAATCTTCCACCGGCCGTCTACCCTGCACAAGGGAATGAAGGGCCGATTCCACAGTGACGGTTCTCTGTGGATCGTCATATAATGCCGCCATGGCTTCAAAGAATGCAGTGACAGAGTTTAACACCTCATCCTTGCATTCAAGCAGGTTATGAGCCCAGGATTGTGGTTCATCACATATGAGGGAAATAATGAACCCCACTCTAACCGTCTCTAGTGCCAAAGTCCTGGGTTGCAGGGCAAAGTAAAGTTTGCAGGCATTCTTGAAGGCCCTGAACCTTTGTCAGTCCCTGGAAAAGCGCTCAGGAATAGGGACTCTGGGTTCTGGAGGAAGAAGTACCACAGCAGGTGGAGCCACATTCACTGAACTGGAAGGTACTTCGTAGGAGAGGAGCTTGGGGCTGGGTTTGGCTCAGCAGAAGTCATCGAAGCAGTGAGGGTATGGAGACGCCCCTCAAGCTGGAAGTAGCCATCTTGCAGATTTGTGACTGCTTGTGTCAGGGCAGTCATCTGTTGACACAGAGCATCCAGCGAGGAAGCACCTCTCTCAGCCTCAGACATAATGGCTGTTTGATACTATAATGTACTGGTTGCTGGAGGCCAATGGAGAGAGGGCTTCACTTGTGGCTAAGTTCTGGACTCCCCTGGAGGTGAGACAGGAGGGGTCAGGCACAAAGTAGCACAGGTCACCTGTGGAGTTGCTTGCAGAAAGATTCAGGGATACTGCAGATATATTGAGTAGAGGCTGCAGGCAGATGGCAACTGTGAGGTGTGGCAGATCTGCAGAATCAGTGTTAGAAGGATAGTCGGTATAAGCCAGGATCAGGAGCCAGGTGGATAACAGAGCAGACAAAGTTAGGTGGAAAGCTGAGGTCAAACACAGAAGCAGGCAGAGGGTATCTGTAAGACAAGCCGGGGTCGAAGACTGGAGCAAGCAGGAGACAGGTCAGGAACAACATGGGTCGGTAACTAAGGATCACAGGAGCAAGGGAACACAGGTAACAAGCTGATGATCAAACAGCACTTCAGCAAAGGGCTGGCTTACTTATAAAGACCCAGGTGATGTTCTGGTAAGGACCCTGGGTCCTAGAGCCCATCTCCTACCCTGACAGACGCTGGGTCCTAGAGTCCTCCCCCTGCCCTGACAGTTATATTATTTATTAATAACCCTTAAAATTTGACATGTAAAAACTTTTTTTGGCCTTTTTCCTTGATTTCCCACCTTTGTTGCTTTCCATTTTTGTTACTTGCACTATTTGAACAAATGGAAAATAGTCAAATCATGGTAGAGACAATGACACAAGCATGTGCACAGCAATAAAAGTTCTTATTTTAAACCCTTTTAACTCTTGTCTAAAAAGCCTAAAAAAGGACAAAACTTCACCCAAATATTGGGTACTTTTATAGGTTAAGAAACCTTAAATAAAAATAAAATATACACAAAAATACAATAGTATACCGTCTGTTTATATTTCACAAGGTGCTGTTTTTCTCATTTTTTCTCATTTTGTCTAAAACATCTCATGGAAGAACAAACTACACTCAAAGTACAAAACAGAACTGTGGGAGCTGTGGGGGAGATTCCCATGCCATTTGAATAGCTTGTCAAGATAACAAGTGACCTTGAAAAATTGTCTTCTATCTACATCAATGTAATACAAGTTGAAGTTTTTTTTTTTGTCAAGCTAAATTTCAGAAGATTTGATAATCATAAGTTTTAAGCTGGTAAAACTCTCTCTAATTGTATGCTGTTTTTCTGTGTATATATACAGGATTTTGCAATGTTACATACTATAGTTACATCCAGTTTAACCTGAATTTGTGTGTGTGTGTGTTTATGTCACTACCACTTTACACTCCTCACTGACACCATCAACTGTGGAAAGGAGTTCCACATCCTTACTGCTCTAAATGTAAGAAGAACACATTATGTGTTTAAGATTGAGCAGCCTTTCAAAAAACCAACTTAATTATGTGGCCGTGTGTATTCTTCAGAGACCCTAGACTTACTAGTCTTTGGACGAAGGGTGAACTGTTGAGCACAAGCTGATGCCTGCAATAGCATCCATCATCCTGTGTTGTTTTACTCAGCCGGCTCCCTGCTTCATATGAAACTGATGCAATGGCTGTATAGCCACTGATAAATTTCATAGTGAGGGCAGTGTAGTCCCCCCCCCCCTGCTGGCACCCCCCACCCCCGCATGTTTCCTGGGCTCTCCCCCTCTTCCTGGGACCACATCCACTGGCTTCAGGATGGAGAGTGGGAGAATAACAAGGCACATGCATGCCTCAATCTCCTCTGTACTGAATGAAACTGGAAGCAACAATGATTTTGTCACTTGCTGTTTCAGATCCTCTATCCCCTGGCTGGTAAAGCTAGGGTAAAATCTAACAGAGCAAATCTGTGCTCGGTTTCCTTTTCACCTTTAAAAAACATATTTGTGTTATTTGCAATACTCAAACTTCTTAATAATATTTACTGAGTTGGATGGACCTATGAAAATAATAATAAATATATTTATATTTTATTTTTAGGTCCCGGAATCTCGATGCTCTGGGCCCTGTTTACCTGGCAGCAGAAAAAAATTTGGATCTTCAATTCACAAATGCTGCTATGAGTGCATTGCCTGTCCAGAAGGAGAAATATCCAACACATCTGGTAGAGTTCATAGTCCTTGAAATGGGCAGACATTGTAGCTGTAAGGGAATTTAAAAAATGTTTTCATTATTAAAGCGGCATTAAACCCAAAACTAGAAATGTATTATATTGCAGCTTACCAATCATTAGAGGTCCCCTCCTGTTTTCACCTGGTGCTCTGGCCAGTAACACACCTCCTGTATTAGTGAGACATAACTCTGGAGGAAGAAGCACCCCTCTCCCCCCTGCTGACCTATGCTGTGATTAGACACAGCACGAATTTGGCAGCTGATTTCAGCCAATGCTTTTGGCTGAAGTCAGCTGATCGGCTGTGGCCAATCACACGCATAGAGTTCTGTATTTACCAAAATCACAGAACTGTGTGTATTGTGAACAGCAATCTGGCTGTTTCTTCTCCCTGCAAAGCACTAAAGCACTTATTAAACACATTACACGTGTAATAGTGTAATATATATATTAGTCTGCCTCTAAAGTCCATGGGGGGTTCATTGTGCAGTTGATGCACTAAGTTTTTTTGTTTATTTTCTTATACGGTGGACAGTGGAAGACTAACTACTATACACGTCCCCTTCGTAAGTATTTGTAACTTTAGTGACATAGAGGTTGCTGGATTGAAGGTGAGTGCGCATTTTTCACAGTGGCTGGTGATTTATGGTGGCATAGTTGGAAGACTGATAAAGGGCACATAGAAGATTTGCATGCATGGTGGTAGTAGGATAATAGCGCCTTGCTTTATATTAATCATGAAGTGATTATTATTCTTTTCACTTTACAGGGGGCAGTTTCACTGGTTTAAATTTACAGATACAAGCAGGCACTTTTATTTATGTTAAAACATGCAAATATATTACTGAAACTGACAGGGTGCACACACAAGTCACTTGGGGGCGTGGGGACAGAGCTGAGAACATTTACATTGCATCCAATGTAAATGTCTCCTGAACACTGCAAGTTTAGGAGATATTTACTGTACCTACAGGTAAGCCTTACTATAAGCTAACCTGTAGGTACAAGGTCAAAAGTGGAGTTTACTACCGTTTCAAATAGAATGAACTTTATAAAGTTGTATTAAACCTGAAGACAAAAAAAATATATAATGCGCCTTATCAATTCTTATCAATTCTGTATTAGTCTCCATTTTTTATGCTTTTTAAAAAAAAATCACTTGTTGATCCAACCAATTCAACTTCCTTTAACAGACCAAGCAGTCCAGTTAACATTGGCTGTTTGCCTGTTCGACAAATACCCAAATTATCAGGGCTTTCGACCGTTTGTTCAGCACGCCAAACGACCACAATGCACTGCGCCGCCGCACAGTGCATTTGAAGCCCTGATTGGTTGAAGCTAGGGATGAGCTTCGAGTTCAAGTCGAACTCATGTTCGACTCAAACATTGGCTGTTCGCAAGTTCACCGAACAGCGAACAATTTGGGTTGTTCGCGGCAAATTCGAATGCTGCAGAACACCCTTTTAAAGTCTATGGGAGAAATCAAAAGTGCTAATTTTAAAGGCTTATATGCAATTTATTGTCATAAAAAGTGTTTGGGGACCTGGGTCCTGCCCCAGGGGACATGGATCAATGCAAAAAAAAGTTTTAAAAACGGCCGTTTTTTCAGGAGCAGTGATTTTAATAATGCTTAAAGTCAAACAATAAAAGTGTAATATCCCTTTAAATTTTGTAGCTGGGGGGTGTCTATAGTTTGCCTGTAAAGGGGCGCATGTTTCCCGTGTTTAGAACAGTCTGACAGCAAAATGACATTTCGAAGGAAAAATTCCTTTCAAAACTACCCGCGGCTATTGCATTGCCGACAATACACATAGAAGTTCATTGATAAAAACAGCATGGGAATTCCCCACAGGGAAACCCCGAACCAAAATAAAAAAAAAAAATGACGTGGGAGTCCCCCTAAATTCCATACCAGGCCCTTTAGGTCTGGTATGGATATTAAGGGGAACCCCGGCCAAAATTTAAAAAAAAATGGAAAAGAGGGGGGGGACGAGAGTGCGGCCCCCCCCTCCTGAACCGTACCAGGCCACATGCCCTCAACATTGGGAGGATGCTTTGGGGTAGCCCCCCAAAACACCTTGTCCCCATGTTGATGAGGACAAGGGCCTCATCCCCACAACCCTGGCCGGTGGTTGTGGGGGTCTGCGGGTGGGGGGCTTATCGGAATCTGGAAGCCCCCTTTAACAAGGGAACCCCCAGATCCTGCCCCCCCCGTGTGAAATGGTAAGGGGGTACTTACCCCTACCATTTCACTAAAAACCTGTCAAAAATGTTAAAAATGACAAGAGACATTTTTTTGACAATTCCTTTATTTAAATGCTTCTTCTTTCTTCTATCTTCCTTCATCTTCTTCTGGTTCTTCTGGCTCTTCTGGTTCTTCCTCCGGCGTTCTCATCCAGCATCTCCTCCACGGCATCTTCTATCTTCTTCTCCTCGGGCCGCTCCGCACCCATGGCATGGGGGGAGGCTCCAGCTCTTCTCTTCATCTTCTTCTTCATCCTCTTCTCTTCTTCTCTTCTTCATTTTCTTCTCTGGGCCGCTCCGCATCCATGCTGGCATGAAGGGAGGCTCCCGCTGTGTGACGGCGTCTCCTCGTCTGACGGTTCTTAAATAACGGGGGGCGGGGCCACCCGGTGACCCCGCCCCCTCTGACGCATGGGACATGACGGGACTTCCCTGTGGCATTCCCCGTGACATCACAGGGAAGAGCCGTCAAGTCACCATGCGTCAGAGGGGGGCGGGGTCACCGGGTGGCCCCACCCCCCGTTATTTGAGAACCGTCAGATGAGGAGATGCCGTCACACAGCGGGAGCCTCCCTCCATGCCAGCATGGATGCGGAGGGGCCCGGAGAAGAAAATGAAGAAGAGAAGAAGGAAGAAGAGAAGAGGATGAAGAAGAAGATGAAGAGAAGAGCGGGAGCCTCCCCCCATGCCATGGGTGCGGAGCGGCCCGAGGAGAAGAAGATAGAAGATGCCGCGGAGGAGATGCTGGACGAGAACGCCGGAGGAAGAACCAGAAGAGCCAGAAGAACCAGAAGAAGATGAAGGAAGATAGAAGAAAGAAGAAGCATTTAAATAAAGGAATTGTCAAAAACTGTCTCTTGTCATTTTTAACATTTTTGACAGTTTTTTAGTGAAATGGTAGGGGTAAGTACCCCCTTACCATTTCACACAGGGGGGGGCGGGATCTGGGGGTCCCCTTGTTAAAGGGGGCTTCCAGATTCTGATAAGCCCCCCGCCCGCAGACCCCCACAACCACCGGCCAGGGTTGTGGGGATGAGGCCCTTGTCCTCATCAACATGGGGACAAGGTGTTTTGGGGGGCTACCCCAAAGCACCCTCCCAATGTTGAGGGCATGTGGCCTGGTATGGTTTGGGAGGCGGGGCGCACTCTTGTCCCCCCTCTTTTCCTGCGGCCTGCCAGGTTGCGTGCTCGGATAAGGGTCTGGTATGGATGTTTGGGGGTCCCCACGCCGTTTTTTTTTTTTTTTTTTTGGCGCGGGGTTCCCCTTAAAATCCATACCAGACCTAAAGGGCCTGGTATGGAATTTAGGGGAACTCCCACCTCATTTTTTTTTTTTAATTCTGGTTCGGGGTTTCCCTGTGTTGAATTCCCATGCCGTTTTTATCAATGAACTTCTATGTGTATTGTCGGCAATGCAATAGCCGCGGCCAGTTTTAAATGGAATTTTTCCTTCGAAATGTCATTTTCCTGTCAGACTGTTCTAAACACGGAAAACATGCGCCCCTTTACAGGCATACTATAGACACCCCCCAGCTACAAAATTTAAAGGGATCTTACACTTTTATTGTTTGACTTTAAGCATTATTAAAATCACTGCTCCTGAAAAAACGGCCGTTTTTAAAACTTTTTTTTGCATTGATCCATGTCCCCTGGGGCAGGACCCGGGTCCCCAAACACTTTTTATGACAATAACTTGCATATAAGCCTTTAAAATTAGCACTTTTGATTATTCATGTTCGTGTCCCATAGACTTTAACGGTGTTCGCGTGTTCGAGCAAACTTTTTTCCTGTTCGCATGTTCTGGTGCGAACCGAACAGGGGGGTGTTCGGCTCATCCCTAGTTGAAGCAATGAAAGCTTGGTCTAATCAAGGCACATAGCACTGGCAGAGCCATGATTGGACTCTGTCATGATGACTGTAACGACACCCCGAATATGAAAGGGGTTAAAGCCGTTTAGGACATTCCATTTCCGAACACAAAGGCAGCTACCGAACACTCCAATCAGCCGAACAAGAAACACATATGAATAACTCTTCCCCCCAAATACGAGACGAGGCTCTGTACGGAGGGTCAAACAGGAATCAGACTCTTTTATTAGAACCAGAATACAGTCTTATATACAGTAGAAGAGGAGGTCCCCACTCCTGCTCATATTACTCTAACAATACAACTGTAACCAGAAACAGAATTAACATGAGATAATTAACTAATCCCTTAAAGCAGCTGATGTGACTCCATGTCCTCCTGAGCATTGTATGATTAATAAGGAGTGCAGTGTGAGCATAGTGGCCATTCTAGTAGTGTCAGTTTAGTGTGAATCTAGTGATAGTACAGTGTTGGAGTAGTGGCCATTCATTTTTACTTTAGTGTCATTTTATTTTGTCAGGGCAGGTTTCCTGCAGTATATTTCAGTGCATTACTGCACGTTTACTGCAGTATATATCAGTGTGTTATTGCATGTTTACTGCAGTATATTGCAATGCATTACTGCACATTTAATGCAGTATATTTCAGTGCGTTATTGCAGGTTTAATGCAGTATATTGCAGTGTGTTAGTGCACGTTTAATGCAGAATATTTCAGTGCATTGGTGTATGTTTACTGCAGTATATTGCAGTGCATTACTGCACATTTAAAGCAGTATATTTCAGTTCATTATTGCAGGTTTACCGCAGTTTATCGCAGTGTGTTAGTGCACGTTTAATGCACAATATTTCAGTGCGCTGTTGCATGTTTACTGCAGTATGTTGCAGTGCGTTAGTGCAGGTTTACTGCAGTACATTTCAGTGCGTTGGTGCACATTTACAGCAGTATATTGCAGTGCATTATTGCATGTTAAACGCAGTATATATTGAGTGTATTACTGCATGTTTAACGCAGTATATTTCAGTGAGTTATTGCAGGTTTATCTCAGTATATTTCAGTGTGTTATTGCGTGTTTAACACAGTATATTTCAGTGCATTGGTGCATGTTTACCGCAGTATATTTCAGTGCGCATATTTCAGTGAAGGTTTACTGCAATATATTAAGAGATGAAAGCACAGCTCCTCTAATTGCAGCAATTAAATACCATTTAATGATGGCAAGTATATAGGTGCACATTGTAATAATAAGATCCTGTTGTGTAATCCACGGAGAGTCACTCTGGGGTCCAGCTGGTGGCTTTTGTGGTTTCTGGCACTGGCAGCTCAGCCCGGGTAGCGAGGGATGCTGGAGACTCGGGAATGATGTTAAGTCCGGTCCACAGAGCAGGGGAGGTTGCTTCATGTTTGGAGCATGCATGCTCCTTCCTCAGTCCATGCAGGGTGCTGTCTTTGTTGAGGTATATACATGCTGGGGGGATAATGTGTACACCCAGACACGCCTGCAACTAAAGGGTCACTCTGACTTGCAAAAGATCAATACAACGATCAGGGAAATAATAATACTAAGACAAAACATGTTTCAGAGAACTAATATTAAGATAAGAATTAAAACCTGAAAACTATTGGCAAATACTAGGGACTGTACACATCACCATTGACAAACAAGTATGAAAAATAAATTATAAAATTAAATAAAATAACAACCTTATGTATTCACATACACATGGGTGTGGACACATATTTACACAGAAGAAAACAACATAATGACACAAATTCACACAAGAGACTCATATATGACTACAAAGTACTTAGTATATTGATGATTCTCATATTGATAGTATAGGGATTGTATACAGAGAAATTCACTCCAGAAACGGGCCTGTATTAGATAAATGAATATATTAGTGATCAATGTATTAATGAATGAGTATATTTATACTAAAAATAATAATAATAAAGAATATGAAAATAAAAATAAAGATAAAAGTAAAAATTTAAATGAAATAAAATGAAAATGAAAATAAGTCTAAACATTAAAATAAAGATAAAAGTGAGGATAAAATTGAAAAAAAAAATATTAAAGATAATTACATATGGGTGGTTATGATTATGGATTGAGGCTTATTATAAGATTGCGTGGACCTCTTTTTCTTCATTCAGACCCCCCGGCGTCAAAGTATCCAGGGAGTAGATCCAGAAGGTTTCCCTTTCGCAGAGGCATTTAAAATGCTCCACTGTAGGAAGAGAGCGGGGCTCAGAGGATTGGTCATGGTGGTCAAAGAAATGTCGGGGACACTATGCTTGTCAGACCCTTCCTTTACAAATCTACAATGTTTGCCAAATTGTTTCCTAAGTGTCCGTATGGTGCGTTCTACGTACATTAATCCACATAGGCAGGAGAGGCAATAGACTACAAACTCTGTAGAGCAGTTGAAAAATTTGGGGAAGGTGTAAGTTTTCCCTTTATGGTTAAAGCCTTTCTGTCCATGCTTGTAAGGCACTTGAGTTTCCGGCACTGGTACATGCCTATAATACTGGCTTATGGACCCCCTCCTTTGTGTCTCTGAATGACTTTTAACACTAATCATTTCAGGACCATATACATGTGTGTGTATATATTTTATATATATATATATATATATATATATATATATATATATATATATACCTATGGGCATTATTCCTCCCACTGAGAGACGTTATTACTGATTCTTTATCGGAGATTTAAGTGTTCCCCTCTTGCTTTTAAACTGTTCTTATACTGTATTCCTACATCCCCATATTTATCTGTATATTGTTGAGTACATTGTATCCTATGTATCCTCGAGACCCCTTCCCTGAACATGAGAGCAGAGTGTTTACCCTGTTTACCGCAGTATATTGCAGTGTGTTAGTTCATGTTTAATGCAGTATATTGCAGTGCATTGGTACACATTTTATGCAGTATATTGCAGTGTGTTACTGCACGTTTAACACAGTATATTTCAGTGCGTTATTGCAGGTTTACCTCAGTATATTGGAGTGTGGTAGCACACGTTTAACGCAGTATATTGCAGTGCGTTGGTGCATGTTTACCGCAGTATATTTCAGTGCATTATTGCAGGTTTACCAGAGTATATTGCAATTCATTACTGCAGGTTTACCTGAGTATATTGCAGTATGTTAGTGCACATTTAGTGCGGTATATTTCAGTATGTTATTGCATGTTTACCACAGTATATTGCAGTGTGTTACTGCACATTTAATGCAGTATATTTCAGTGCATTATTGCAGGTTTTCTGCAGTATATTGCAGTGTGTTAGTACACATTTAACAGTATTTTTCAGTGTGATGGTGCATGTTTATCACAGTATATCGCAATGCGTTAATGCAAGTTTAATGCAGTATACAGTATCTCACAAAAGTGAGTACACTCCTCACATTTTTGTAAATATGTTATTATATCTTTTCATGTGACAACACTGAATGAATGACACTTTGCTACAATGTAAAGTAGTGAGTGTACAGCTTGTATAACAGTGTAAATTTGCTGTCCCCTCAAAATAACTCAACACACAGCCATTAATGTCTAAACCGCTGGCAACAAGTGAGTACACCCCTAAGTGAAAATGTCCAAATTGGGCCTAAAGTGTCAATATTTTGTGAGGCCGCCATTATTTTCCAGCACTGCCTTTACCCTCTTGGGCATGGAGTTCACCAGAACTTCACAAGTTTCCACTGGAGTCCTCTTTCACTCCTCCATGATGACATCACAGAGCTGATGACTCTGAGCACATGCACTCAACTTCTTAGGTTGACCATGGCAAGTCCTGTACTGAGTGGAATCTGTCCTGTTAAACCGCTGTACGGTCTTGGCCACAGTGCTGCAGCCCAGTTTCAGGGTCTTGACAATCTTCCTATAGCCTAGGCCATCTTTATGTAGAGGAAAAATTCTTTTTTTTAGATCCTCAGTGAGTTCTCTGCCATGAGGTGCCATGTTGAACTTCCAGTTACCAGTATGAGAGAGTGAGAGCGATAACACCAAATTTAACACACCTGCTCACCATTCACAACTTAGACCTTGTAAAACTAATGGGTCACATGACACTGGGGAGGGAAAATGGCTAATTGGGCACAATTTGGACATTTTCACTTAGGGGTATACTCACTTTTGTTGCCAGCGGTTTAAACATTAATGGCTGTGTGTTGAGTTATTTTGAGGGGACAACACTGTTATACAAGCTGTACACTCACTACTTTACATTGTAGCGAAGTGTAATTTCTTTAGTGTTGTCACATGAATAGATAAAATAACGTATTTACAAATAATGTGTGGGGTGTACTCACTTTTGTGAGATACTATACATTCAGTGTGTTACTGCACGTTTAACACA